>NC_012876.2:19557138-19857138 GCF_000003195.3 Sorghum bicolor | reverse complement strand
AGAACGTGGTGCTGCCCGGTTCTTCCCTGATGTAGAACCACTTCTTGTACCATTCGGTCCTCCATCCTCCGAGTTCTTGATTGTGAAGGAGCCCCTTTTCGATGAGGTCGTTGAGGGACCGTGTGTTGCTCCGGGACTTCTTCCATTCTTTGGCCATCATCTCGGCCCTCTTCTTAGCATCACTCTTCGCCATCTCAACTCTCGAAAAGTCTCGAGCTTGGTTTTGAGGTTCGAAGGTATTGAGGAAGATGGAGGCTCGGCAATAGTATGCAACTGCTGGGTAAAAAGCAAGGATACGACCTTGAGCTTTTATAACAACAGCTTCGCCTCTTCCACTTCCCGCATTCTTGGGAAGTGGGTGGATCCTGCAGCGGCTGCGGCGTTTCGGTTTTCAATAATTACCGTCAGTTAATATGGTGGCTTTTCTGCATAATTGGTGTTTTCCTTTTCTTGAACCACGCAAAGAGCGGTTGCACAGTTACCAGGCGCACCTTTTTACGCAACAGTCTGACAATGCCCCAGGATGCCTTGTCTCATCACGCATTAATGCGACGGGATGCTTTTTCCAAAAGACAAGTGGATCTGGTGGAGGACCGTGCATGACATACTCGGGGACTGGTCGACCAGCCCTCCCACTTGAAATTCTAGGGACTATATCGACCACCGAGCATTATATGCTCGGGGACTGGTCGACCAGCCCGCCCATTTGAAAGTCTGGGGACTGTACCGACCACCGAGCATTATATGCTCGGGGACTGGTCGACCAGCCCACCCATTTGAGAGTCTGGGGACTGTATCGACCACCAAGCATGATACGATCGGGGACTGGTCGACCAGTCTGCTCCATCACAGGCGAGCATGATATGCTCGGCGACTAGTACATTCAATTGCATAACTTCCAGCTCGGTAATTTTAATTTTTTAGACCGTGTTACAAGGCTCATACTTCGCCTTCGAGCAAGCTCGGGGACTACATCGGTACGATGCACCTAGCGATGTATGTTAGCATCAGAAATTATAAGATAATTTTCTTTTTAGACCTTGGCACCACGTGCCTATGTCACCTACTACCAGGCTCGGGGACTAAGTGGGCACACTTCACCTTGCGGTGAATATGCTTGCTTTTTGAAAATCTATACTTTTCAGAAAAGTAAAGTGGGCGCACTTCATCAGGAAAAGAAATCTTTTTTTGATTAAGAGCACCATGCGTTCTTCGAACAACCTACTTCTTCGATATCAATGTTGATCAACTGTCTTTTGAGTTGGTTAAAATACCGCTGCAACTGTTTGGGCGACTTTTCTGCTTATCGAAGACGTCAAGCCTCACTGGTCGAAGAAGCTCAAGACGACGTGTTACATCATAATACATGGTGCTCGGGGACTAGCTGTGGGGGTATAAACCCCTATACCCTTACGGCTAGACTTGGGCCAGGAGGCTTGGCCCATCACGAAGACAGTTCGAGGCTTGATCCAACTATTCGGAGTTTCACGCGAGGAAACAAGACGTGGAGATCAAGCAGGATTCTAGTCGGTTAGAATAGGAATTGATATCATAATATCTATGGCAATTGTAACCGACTAGGATTAGTTTCCAGATTTGTAACCCTGCCCTCTAGACTATATAAGGATAGGCAAGGGACCCCCTAGGCACCTGATCTCAACACAATTCAATACAATCAGACGCAGGACGTAGGTATTACGCCCACACGGTGGTCGAACCTGGATAAAAACCTTGTCTGTGTCTTGCGTCACCATCGAGTTCGTAGCTTGCGCACCGTCTACTGATAAACTACTATCGTAGGTATACCCCAAGGTAGACTGCCGACTAGGTTTCGTCGACAGCCTCATTGCCACCATCTCGCCCCAACGATGCGACATGGCTCGTGGAGATCTTTTCACGACCCCACACCACATATCCTCCCTCCTCGCTCTCTCTCTCTTCTTACTACTCCCTCCTCGACACATGGTGGTGAACCCCTCGTCGTACCGCCATGGATGAGCCCAAGCTCTCCCAGCCACACGCGTGGACAAGCCCACACTGTGGTGAATCGATGTAGCAATATAGGCACTTGTTGCACACCGCGGTGAGCTCGGTGGGTGAGAAAATGTAACACCCTAGGTGTTAAGCATGCACTTAGTTTCATAAACTCACTTATAAGCATTCTCATCAAGCATAGCATGAGCATAGCATCACATAAGCATACTAGCTTTTAATTTGTGATTTTATGTGCTTAATTTAAATGAATTAAATATGATGAAATTAGTATGATTGCTTCCAAAATGCTTGTGATGACCAAAGTAGGTTGAAATATGTTTTAAAAGAATTAAGAACAATTTTGTGAAATTTTTGGAGCTCTGGAATTTGAGAAATGAATTTTATACAAAATTCCCTAAATGAGTTTAATTAAAAACCTAGAACTAGTTTTGATTTGTAGTTCAAATTCTGTTTGGAATTTGGACTCGCACTTTGAAGCAAAGTTGTAGGGTATTTTGTGGGGAACATTTCTTCGTTTTACCCCAAATGCTGAAACACTTTGCAAAAGCTTCAAAATCCATATTTAAGCTCTTTTGGGAAGAAGAAATTCAAAAAAAAAAAAGAAAATGGGGCAGGCGCTGCTGGGCCGGCCGCCTCCCTTTCGGCCGCGCGGCCCGTTTTTCCCTCCTCCTCCCCGCGCGCGGACGCGCCCGCCTCTCCCCCGCCAACGGCCACCACGTGGCAGCCGTACACCGGCGACGAGGGTCCACAGCCGTCTGACCACGCCTTGTGGTCGGGACGCCGCCCCGCTCCCCCAGACTGCCTCCATTCTGTCCCCTCCCCACTCCCTCTTCTTCTCCACTCACGAGCACAGCAGCAGCCGCGGCGGTGCAGCCGAGCTTGCCATCCCGACCGCCCGCGTCCGATTGAACCCGCCCCCAGCTCCGCCTCGACGAGCTCTACCCCGTGCGCTCACTCTCGGTCGCCCGCGTCAAGGTATTGGGCTAGATTCCATCGCCGCACCATGGCCGGAGCTCCGACGAACTCTCGGTCCGCGTGAATCTCTCCCTTCCCGACCCTCTTTCTCCTCGGTAGCGAGCGCGTTTTGGTCACCGCACCGCCGCGAACCCTCTGCGCCTCTCCGTTCACGCTCTCTCGACCGGAGACGGCCGGACGCCGGTGGCTCCGCCGTGCGCCATTCCCGCCGCTAGAGACCTCCTCCGACGATGTAAGTTAGCGCAACGTGTTCGTCTCGCCGAGACAAAGCCGTAGGTGACGGCCGCGCCACCGGGAACCTCGCCATCGACAAGAGCCGGTCGGTCGAAGGCGGCCGGAGTACGGCGTGGCTGACCAGTGGGGCCACGAACCTTGGGTCCCGCCTGTCAGCGTCTCTGCGGGTGTGGATCTGGGTAGATCTAGCTTTTTCCCCTCGGTTTTCTTAAATAAAGGTTTTCAGAAATCCATTTAAATCTTGTTTATTTCATAACTTGAGTTCTACAGCTCCAAAAATGGTGAAATAAAGTTTGGTGTGTTCTATAAATCCAGATCTACAACTTGGTGTACTTGCATGTCATGTTTATATAACTTTTCTGTGTAAATAAAATTATTCCATGTTTTTGCTGATATTTAGAAAATGCATAGTAATTAGAATATAACTTAGAAAAATGTAATTCTTGTTTTGTGAGCTTTGCATGGATGTTTAGTCTCTGGGAAAAATATGTAACACAATATTTCCTGTAGGAATTAATTTATGATGATTTAGATGCTTGCATGGCAATGGTTTATGATTTTTAATAAATAATTGGATCATGCAATTAATCTAAAAATTTTTATGGACATTTCTTATGTTAGTAAGTAATTTATAAAAATATGAAATCTGTTGTTTGACACTTTATCACCAGTAGGGTATGTACACTTCATTATATTGAGTAAACTTGTGATTTTTGTATAAGCCAGATTACGTGTCCAAATATTATGAAAAATTGGTGGTAGACTTTATAAATAACCAGTGACCTACTGTAGTTTTTTAGAATTTATTGATGATCAGAAGTATATGCTATTGTTGTAGGTCTAATAATAGTTAAATAAATTAAACCTTGTTATGCATGAGATAAATAGAATAAATGGTGTTTGGTGTATCTTTGAACCACCATGATAGCTTGTTGGTTGGTGATAACTTGTAGAAGAGAATGCAATAGATGCTTTACTTTGGGTTACTTGTCCTTGGATGATGTTGACTACCTTGTAGAAATAGTTTCTTGTTTCATCCATGCACCATGTCATGATCATATTGTATTAACTTGCATAAGCATTGCACCTCGGGCATCTCATACTCCACTCATGAGCACACATGCATCATATAGGCTCGCAGGAGAATGAGGTGGGACCCGAGGAGCAGGAGGAGACCCAGGAGCAGGAACTTCCGCAAGGACCAGAGCCGCAAGAAGACCTACAGGAGTGCCCGGACCATAGGCCTAGCACTTTCGAGAGAGGCAAGCCCCGGAGCATTCTAAGTCTCCCTATTCTTGCTAACTTAATTTGATATATCATGATTGTTTTACTATGCTGCATTTAAGTGGTAGGAATTGATTGATACCGTTAATGCATAGTTACTCCTTGATATCACCACCTGTTTATCTACCTTGTACTATGTAGATAGGCTCGAAGTCTATGCTTAGCTTGCTTAGCGCGGTAGAAGTCGGGTGATTTCTTGTCACCTGCGAGATATAGGTGGATACCTGAATATTAGTTCTCAATGCTATGATGAAAAGTAACCAAATGTGGGAAAGAAAAGTGAGACCGGGCAGGATCTTATGGTGGTGTTGACCGTAGTGCCCCTGCCTGTGTCGATTAAGGACCGATCGTTGACGGCCCTCTTGTCATGTTGAACGCATGTCCCACACTTAGCTGGAAGGATAAGTCGTTCCGACCGCGAAGCCTGAACACTATCCGGGCCGGGAATCGGCCCGATGTACGCGCTGTATTAGTGATGGTTGAGGAGAACGACGAGGGTGCGGTGCGCAACCTTGGTAAAAACCTTGGATACCTCAGTCGTCAGAACAGTCCTCGGGTACGGGCGGTGCCTGTCGAACTTGCGAATTGGTCCTGGATAGTGTAACACGGTGACCTGTAGCTCACTTGATCAGTGAGTGTGGTTTGTGTGGGGAATAAACTCGCCAGCTAGTCAGAAATCGATTCGAATCGCCATCGCTCCTGGATAGTGAGCACTTGACATGAGCTCTGTCCTCGTAGTAAGGACTATGAAACACTTGGGTTATGATAAGTAATGAACTATGAATGCTATGATAAGGTACTATCATATTGCCATAATCTTGTTTGCAGTAGTACAGGTGCAAATCTAGATGGTAGGTAATAATACCTAACTTGAGCTAAATAAAAGAAAGGGGACACCAGGATATGCTTATAGATGGTTATTGCTTTTATGCAAAAAGGTCTCAGCTACCCCACTATACAGCCTTCATGATCTTTGAAGAGTCTTTTATTTTTGGTTTATGACGGGTAAATCTAACTGAGTACATTCTCATACTCAGGGTTCCATTCCCATGTTGTTTTGCAGATGGTCAGATGTACTATGGGTATTGCATTCACTGCTTGTACCCAGCAATGGGTGATGACTAGACCAAGGGCAATGGTCACTCTACCTCTTCTTTTGCTGTTGTGGGAATGATCGAACTATGGCACTGTATCAGACTAAGTGTGTGTTACTTTAAAACTATGATGCTTCCGCTACTCTTGAACTTGGTTTGTAATAACTATATTTGAACTCCGATGTAATCTCTAAATGTTGCGAACTGGATGTAATTGTGGACGGTGATCGCTGGACTTATTACGATCTTGGTTGTATGTATGCTTTGTGGTTTGAAATCCTTCGAGATTTCACAGACTACCGGGATTATATGGGCTTAAGCTTGATGGTTCAACTATGTAAATGGTCACTCTTAGGCTTAATCTCCTATAATTTGGACGGTTCTGTTACAGAAAATATCTGCCAGAACTGGCATGTTCGGCCTATAAATAGGCCCGACCATTGCCATTCTGACCTCGCGCTCTCTCCCACTAGCCTCGCCTTGAGCTGAAACACCCTATCTCCCCCTTCTTTCCTTTTTTCTCTCCTTCTTCCTCTGTTTTGGTTTCCCCTAAATCAGGCGCTGTCGGCGCCATTGACGCGGCCTTCCCCCTTCTCCCTCTCCGCTGCTCCATTGTCCAATTGTGTTGGTAGGTGAGTCCTTGAGCTCCTTCCCTCTCTCTGTCATCACTAGCGTTGTCATCGTTGACGTGGCAACCTAGCCTACTTGTCACTCACACACACGCGCTGCACACACATAGTCTAGGTATAGTTAAGAAAATGCTAGGTACACCTAGATAGTGTACATAGAAGGCTATAAAACCACTTTACTGTCTTAGAAAAATTCCTTGAAAACTTATAAATAACCTAGATGATTTAGGGAGTTCAATCATATAGTTTGCACCTTTTTTCATGCACCAAAAAATTCATATAAATTCCATCTAGATAATTAGCTATAGAATAAACTTATAAAACACATATCTTTTGCATCCTAGCTCATTTTTAGGTGAAACCACCTCTAAAATTGACCAAAAATCTAGCTCTATACATTCACCCTAGTGCCACCATATTGTTCTATGTTTGCTTTCCCCCTTTTCTTGTGCATTGGCAGCCAGTAGTATTATGTGGTAGCTACGCTAACAAATGACAATGACTACCAGGAAAGAGAAGAGCCCGACAATGTTGATTTCCTTTGAATGGTTCTATGAAAGATTTTACTTGTATGAAATTCTAAAAAGTATATAAATTTTGGCTAATCAATAAATCCTTGTGAAATTATCCTAATAAATAAAATTGCCTTCCCCGGCAATGGCTCCAGAAATGCTTGTTGGTATATTTAGCATCACTTCATATTAAGTTGTCATCCCTAACATGATGCCAAATCCAAGGATAAAAATAATCTACACGCAATAACTCTAAATAGAATATATCTGCAAGTGCACAGATATTTCTCCCATTGCAGCATTTCACCTAGGAAGTATTCCGAATATCGTTGATTTATTTTATGCCAAAAGGATAAAGCAACATTCTATCTTAGGCTTAGGTGATCTTATATGAACTAAGAAAATTATAATTATGTAAATCTATCATAACCAATAGTACTAATGCTTTAGCGATAACTAATCGATAAAATTTGATAAATGATAAATGATAACTGAGTAATGAAATAAATGGTATTCCAGAGATAGAAAATAATGACTCACTAATGTAGCAAGACAACCATGATATTCAAATAAATGAAACCTATGTAATTACTACTATAAAGTCTACAACCTACGCCATGCTACATATTTTTATCTATAGTGTGATAAACTTAGAAAACATGATAAGGAGCATCAACTAATGAGGGTTTTAAGACGCAACCGTCACCTCCTTCGCGACTGCGCTCTGCTAGTCCTACGTACAGGGGGTGGACTAAAGAGGAACCAACACAGCTATCACCTATGCAGACTACCACATGACTCGGCATGTCAGGGTGCCTCCATAGGTACACAAAATATCTAGACACCACGTCTACATACCGTGCACCACCTGACTCACTCGAGTATTGAATTAGGCGCTTTACGATCATATAACAATAATCATCATAATCCATATCTATATCAAATATGCAACTAGAATAAACTAAGAACTGAATAAATAGCAATATATTGAAGTAGAGCAAAGTCATAATGAAATACAAGATAATATTACCAATTTCTAGAAGATAGATCTGGAATCCCGAGCGGAGCGCCCGATCTTTACTTGAACCTCGCTAGATGCCTATACTAAGAACTTGAAGAACTAGAGCTCTACTTCTAATCTCTGTAAACCCTAACTTCTGACTACTCTTAACAAATGAAGCAGGAGGAATGAATTGAATCTAGGGTCCCTCTGGGAGGGGGGGTCTGCCCCTCTATTTATAGCCTCATGGGGTGCACGCGCGCCGTTGGATCAAACCGACTTAACGAGCGGCCGAGATAACTCCTCAAAGGCGGTGGAGGAAGCTTCTAGAAGGGGAGGCCAAACTCCTCAACGCAGCTATAGGGGGCCGGGCGGTGCCAGGGTGGGGCCAGCCAGGCTAACCTGGTGGTCTCTACCGGTCCCCTTGCTCCGAGAGTCTTCTAGAGTCTTCCTGATCCCTCTGGTGCCCTCCTTCCGGCGCGGATAAGTTTTGTGGCGAATTAGCACCTTAATCCCTCTTTGCAGCATTTTTTGAAACAATCCTTGAAAATCACAGAATATGCAAAACTCGTGGAAGTTGTCAGTTTAAACCCTATACTAGTGTGTTTTCATATTTTCCTTTAGGTTTGAAGTTCTAATAATATTTCACGTTATCGACCGTCAACAATAGAATGTCTGCATTAGCAGCCAATTCTCCATCCCATGATGAGGACACTCGAGTATGTAGTCTTGAAAGCGCTCCCAAGCTTCTGGGACTGTCTCATCATGTTGTTGCTGAAAACTTGATATCTTCCCACGCAGAGCATTGGTCTTGCCTGTGGGAAAGAAGTTCACCAGGAAATTAGTAGAACATAGTGCCCACATATTATTCTTCTCCTTATTGGCGTAAAACCACTGCTTTACTTTCCCCAAGAGTGAGAATGATAAAAGGCAAAGTAATATAGCATCTCTAGGGACGTCCTTGATAGTGAAAGTGCTGCAAATCTCTAAGAAGTGTTGGTGATGAGCACTAGCATTATCATGGGCCTACCCACATAACTGGCTTGCTTGCACCGTATTGATCAGCATAGGCTTGAGCTCAAATGACCCATTAATGTCCACAGCTAGCCCACTACGGATGTTGGCCGTAGTTGGAGCTGAGAACTCACGAAGTGATTTGTCAGCCATGGCGTCAATCTCTGGTGTTAAACTTTGAGTAGGATGATCTTCTGTCTCAGGAGGATTGGCAAGCTGAGATGTTGATGATGTTGATTAGTTCCTTCTCAACCTAGCCTTTGTCTTCCTGATCAATGTCTCCGGATTATCAATGAAGTTATCTAGGAGATCAAACTTGTTCATACATTACCCTACATATGATAAAAATAGACAAAAAGACAAGGGTAAAGCTGCATGAGTGAGAAGGGTGGATGGTGCTCAATCCATGAGTTGTTGCAGCGATGCTCATTATCCTTTATTGCTTTCACCTACCCTAGTAATGGTGCCAAAAATGCTTGTTGACACTTCTTAACGCAACTACTAAAAATAGACTCTAAAGCTATCCCTAGCAACAACGTCAAAATTACTTAACATCACTTAAGCTAGGTTGTCATCCCTAACATGATGTAGAAGTGCTGGTATTAAATCTATATGGTTTTCTAGGAATAAATAAATAAATAAATAAAGGATCCACAAGCGCACAGATAATACCGATGTAGCATTTTAACGAGGAGTATTCCAAGTATCGTTATTTATATTTTTACCACTGGGAAGGGACTTGCAATGGATAATGAGCAATGAGCACTGCATGTAATCATGGAGACCTTAACCATGTCTTTATCTATCTCTCATGCAGGGTAAGTGTCACATAAGATAAATATATGAATATGAATAATAAGTGACAGAGGATAAATAAGAGTTCATAGCCATAAGATAAACATGATAATCATCTCAATTAGATTACTCTAAGTCTATAGCACTAGCATGGTATTAGGACAATCTATAAGAATAAATTCTAAGTATCCTAACTATATTGTCAAAGGACTCAACGGGACTGTCACTCCTGCGATCTACCTCAAGCTCTGGACTATAAGGGGTAATCACAAATAAATGCGGTCTAGGCACCTCGCCTACACAGTATCTATCACTTACCCATTGGCCTAATGAGTAAGTGCTATACGATCCTATGCATAAACATAATTCTAATCTAACTACGCTAAGCATATAATCAAAGTAGACTAAGAACAATATAATTAAGAACATAAGCAAATAGAATAAAACCAAATCCAATATATTCAAATAGATCAAAGTCATATTCATAGTAGCAAGAACTAATATAAATATAAGAAAGAGAATAAGAGTTTACCAAGAACTGAAGATTGATCCGGACTCCAAGATTAACTTGACTCCTTCTAGATATATTCCTATGTAGCTACGCTAAAGAACTATAGAGATCTAATTAAGATGATGGCTAAGAACCTATAGAGACAGATCCATTCGAGAGACCCCTCTTTGTCTAATTCTTGTCAGAGAATAATAAACTTTTCTATTTTTCTCCTCTTCTCCAGGGAGGCAGGGTCTTTATTTATAGCCCCCTAGGAAGCACCATAGCCCTTGGATCAAACCGACTTAAACGTGCGCTTAAGATTATCCTCAAAGTCGGTGAAGGCAGGATCCGCGAGGTTCACCCTCAATGGTCCAGCTGGCCGGGTAGCTGCCCCTGACAACGTGGGGCGCCCGCCCCTACCCTATGGCAAGTGGGCCCCACCTTTCTGGTAGTGTCTTCCTGAGCCTTCTAGAGTATTCCTGAGTTGACGTTTCACATGTTCTCTCTATGTAAATCTGACATGTGGACCGCCTTTTGTTTTTATTCCGATAACCCCCTACAGAAATAGACAATCACCAAAACTTGTGGAATTCTATTAGTAATAACCCCTATAGCTAGATAGTATTCTCATTTAAGTCTTTTCTCATGCTATGTTGACGGTTAAAAAGAGTACTTATCTACTGTCAACACCTACCAAGGCCAAATATTCCATGCACTTTAGTAGAAAGGAAATCCCACCGTGCTACATGCTAGTATTGAGCTTAATCAAGCTTTTGTTTGAGTCTTAGTTGAGAAGCTCGTCATGCTAATAAGATCAAGAATCACATACACCCACCTATATATTGCTACTCTCACACCGAGAGGTACACACAAACATACCCATTCCATCATATTCTACTCTATGGCAAACATTTACTCCTCATAATTTTAATTGTCAAATCTAGGTATGGCTATCTAAAAAAAGAGAGAGACATGTGTCTTAGCAAAGAGAGAGAGAGAGAGAGATAGCCATACCCATACAATCAAGAAGAGAAATGCCTTAACAGAGTAACCACCACAGTTATCACACATGCACACTTCTTGATCTATAGTATGACTTGTTGCTCCTTTGATCCAATTGCTTGACTTTGCAACACTATGCTTAGCATTGTATGCACCACATCCCTTCCTGTTTAGAAACTCCACAAATAATTAGTGATAGGATTGCAGGCATCATGCACAACCTTTATGGTGAGGATATATTTCCACTTACATATGAGAGACTGAGTGTGCCACAGAAATAACTAGACATGCTTTCTTTGAAAAAAATGCATGAAAAACTCCATATGATTTGATTGAGCAAAAAGACATGGGTAATAAACCCTCTTTCTAGCTAGCATGAGTTCTAATCTTAAGTCCAGGGAAGGTGATGAGTTCCATGGTAATGAAGGTGAGAGGCATATGTTTTATGATGTCAATATGTTAATCAGAGATTGATCATCTAATTAAGGTATATTATATATTAAGACTTAATCTTTGCTCAGGGACGAGCAAAAGGTAAGCTTGGGGGAGCTTATTGATGCTCATTAGATGCATGTTTTAACCATCAACAAGACATCAATTCATGGATAAAAGAGACATAGATGATAGGGAATTTGGTTTAAACTAATGGAATTCCACTTGTACATGAGTTTTATTTGTATGTAGGGAAAATGTCGAAAATGTACAAGAATTTGATCACTAAGAGGTAGTCCAGCACCTATGGGCCCACTGGGCCTAGGAGGGTGGCGGGCGCCAGGTCTAGGTGGCGGCCACCATGGCCCACCTGGCGAGTGCCACCCCACCTCCTCTACCACATCACCAATCCGTGTGACTTCATCTGTGGCAACATCTGGAACGTCGAAGTAAACTCGGTTTCATCCGAAGGCAGGGAACAAGTGTCACATGGATTGTGGTTTTCCACCACATGCACAAATGTTTCTAACAGATGCCAACCAACTTACCTGTGAAGCAAACCACCTCTGAGGATGATTTGGAGGAATCAGATGCTATGTCGGTTCAAGGGAGGTGGCGGCCGCCGTAGGATCCTAGTGCCCGCCAGCCATTCCTGGCGCCCGCCACTCCACGTTGCGCTAGGAGCTTTCTAGTCACCTCTGTCCTATAAATACCCCCCTAGTTCGACTGTATTGAGGGAGCCAATGTAGAGAGAAAGCTAGTTGATTCATTTGTGCTAGTGTAGTCCACTCTCTAGTGAGACTAGTAGTGAGAGTGAGAGTGAGAGTGAAGAGCAGAGTCTGGAGCTGTAGAGAGGAGTCTTCTAGAGCCTCTGGTATAGCTCTTGTATTTCCCTCTTTGTAAGTACTCTTGCATTATCTGTTTCTACTTTCAGCATTTACTTTGAGTACTTTACTTATTGCATTGAGTGCCTTTACTTATTGCATTGAGTGATATACTTATTGTTTGAGTGCTAGTAGTTCAGTTATAGATAGTTTAGTTATCTTGTTTACTTGTAGTATGGGTTCTTCACCGCTAGTCGGTGCTCTAGTTCTTGCATAGGATTAGAGTAGTATCTTATAGTGTAGGCATGGTGTTTAGAATATATGTTACCTTGGATTGTGGCTAGCCCTCCAGATAGCTGTGGTAGTGGCAGGTGGTGACAGCCCTGTTTTCCTATGTATTCTACTATCTTGGGGCTAGTTTTTAAATCATAGACCTCGTTGTGCGTCGTGCTTGATCAACCTTGTGGTGAGTTCAGGACGCATACGGTCCGTAGTACTAGTTAGGATTCTTGATTGCTAGATTAGATATTCTTGAGCTAGATAGAAATTTGGCTTACACACTCTAGGACCTCTCCTATTACGTCTAGATTGTCTCCTATTTGGTCGTAGCTAGGTTATCACTTAGTCTATAACCCATATTCAATTTATTAGTATTTAGATCACCCCTGCTAGATTAGGTTGTTCTTAGTAAATTCATTAGAGTCATCTCTTAGCCATATATAGCTTCCCTATGGAAATAAATACAATACTTGGTACTCCCAAGTGAAGTGCTACAACCGATATATTCTATGCGCTTGTGGAATCTCTAATAGACATAAGAATAATCAGTAATATTTCTAGTGCCATTATTTAGAGTAGGGAATTATCTCTAATTCTAGTAGTGACATTAAGAAGTATTTCTAGCACCGTTACCGGAGATTAGGATTTGTGTCTATCTTTGGTGATTGCGTTAAGATTTGCCAACATCCACCACGACGACACACATGGACCCTGTCATGGCTGGGAACGTGCCCTCGCCACCACGTCAAGCACCTTTGCCCCAAACCATGATGACCCCAAGCTGGCACATTAAACCCCAATCTTGTTAGGTTGCAGTGTTTTGAGCCACTGTAGCACCCATCCCCGATGGCAACAACTTGTGTCCATGTCTTCACCAAGCCAAACCGCCGGTGAGCCACCAAGAACCAAGCTTCTAACCTTCTTCCCCTTCTGTCATGTTCTAGACTGAGATCGGCCTTCATGTCACAATTCATCCACTGTTACAAGGAAGCAGAGGTCCCGTTGGGCTTTTTACCGAAGATGTGACACCTTCCTGATGCCTGCTGCACATCTTGGCCAGCTGTAGTGAATCCTAGCCATGTTTAGCTAGCCAGAGAGGCAGTAGCAGGCTTACAGCTCATCTATGCCCATCCTTGGCACCAGCAAGGTCCAGCCCTCCAAAAACCTGTTGACGTCAATGTCAACAAACCCTCGCCCTTCTTTTTGATATCATACATGCCATGTATCTTGCTCATGTATGCATCTTGATCTATCTATACTTGTTTCATGATCTATCTATATCTATGATTGCCTGTGTCATGCCATCGTGCCAGTCTATTTATCATTCTATCTATCTTTTGTCTCTATGGAAATGTGCTACATCATCGTGTCGTTTGTGTGATCGATTCTCAGTTGTGTTCTGGCTCTTGAGTGTGTGCGTGTGTTTGTTGTTGCCTGTGGATCGTGCCTTAGAGCCGGTCGAGGAAATGGTAGTGCGTTTGGTCATTCGATCATGGGTTCATCACACCATGATCGTGATGCTGAGCATAACTCATTCCCTATTTTAGTTAACCCCATTGCGGTATGATGTTAGCTCCATCCCTGTCCCTAGGGTTTGATCATTGCGGACTCGATATTGGTAATGACATGGTTCTTACCCACACTTTCTGAGTCCTCTGTGATCTTGTCTAGTGGGATGCAGAAGGAGCAACCTTTGTGGAACAGTCGGAAGCCAACTCATTTTGGTGAAGCTCATGGCCGCGAGTCCACCTTTACCCCATTTTTCGCATGTTGTTAATGGTAGATAAGTACTCTTTTTAACCGTCAACATAGCATGAGAAAGGACTTAAATCAGAATACTATCTAGTCATAGGGATTATCACTAACAGAATTCCACAAGTTTTGGTGATTATCTATTTCTGCAGGGGGTTATTAGAATAAGAACAAAAGGAGATCTACATGTCAAATTTACATTGAGAGAATACGTGAAACATCAACTCTGGAATACTCCAGAAGGTTCGAGAAGACACCACCTCAAAGGTGGGGCCCACCTACCATAGGGCAGGGGTGGGCGGCCAGGCCTGACAGGGGCTACCGCCCGGGGGCAGGGCCAATCAGATTCATTCTCGTAGATTCTGCCTCCATCGACTTTGAGGATTAATCTTAAGCGCACGTTTAAGACAGTTTGATCCAAGGGCTGTGGTGCTTCCTAGGGGGCTATAAATAAAGACCCTAACCCCCTGTCTCTGAGAAGATCAAGAGGAGAAGAATTAGACAGAGAGAGATCCTTCGAATGGATCTGTCTCTATAGGATTCTTAGCCACCATCTCAATTAGATCTCTATAGTTCTTTAGCATAGCTACATAGGAATAGATCTAGATGGAGTCAAGTTAATCTTGGAGTTTGTATCAATCTTCAGTTCTTGGTAAACTCTTATTCTCTTTGTTATATTTATATTAGTTCTTTCTACTATGAATATGACTTTGATCTATTTGATTATATCGGAATTGACTTTATTCTATTTGCTTATGTTCTCAATTATATTGTTCTTAGTCTACTTTGATTATATGTTTAGAGTAGTTGATTAGAATTATGTTTATGCATAGGATCGTATAGCGCTTACTCATTAGGCCGATAGGTAAGTGATAGATACTGTGTAGGCGAGGTGCCTAGACCGTATTTATCTGTGATTACCCCTTATAGTCCGAAGCTTGAGGTAGATTATGGGAGTGACAGTCCTGTTGAGTCTTTTATATTCCTTCTCCTAATTATAAGGATTGTAGAGCACCATTATTATAGGGAAGTGATTGTTATATTCATGATCTTTCTTGCTAATATCACTATGCATAGATATAACCTTTTCTAGTGATGATGCTAGGCGTACTTGCACTAATCATTGTATGATTTGATAGTATAGTTAGAATATTTAGGATTTATTCTTGTAGATTGTCCTAATACCATGCTAGTGTTATAGACTTAGAGTAATCTAATTGAGATGATTATCATGTTTATCTTATGGCTATGAATTCTTATTTATCATCTGTCACTTTTATTCATATTCATATATTTATCTTATGTGACACTTACCCTGCATGAGAGATAGATAAAGACATGGTTAAGGTCTTCATGATTACATGCAGTGCTCATTGCTCATTATCCATTGCAAGTCCCTTCCTAGTGGTAAAAATATAAATAACGATACCTAGAATACTCCGGGTTAAAATACTACATGGGTATTATCTGTGCGCTTACGGATCTTTTATTTATTTATTTATTTCTAGAAAAGCATATAGATTTAATACCAGCACTTCTACATCATGTTAGGGATGACAACCTAGCTTAAGGGATGTTAAGTAATTTTGACACCGTTGATAGGGATACGTTTAAGAGTCTATTTTTAGTAGTTGCGTTAAGAAGTGTCAACACATGTTTATCCTAACCACCTCGTATGCTTGTACCAACCTGACTTTTTTGGCCCCGCATCTGGAAGCTTCCTCCACCGCCTCCAAGGATGCATCTCGGCTGTGTGTTAGGTCAGTTTGATCCTACGGAGCATATCAACCTCATTGGACTATAAATAAAGAGGCAGACCCCCTCCAGAAGAGAGCCACAATTCCTCATGTTCATTTGTCAAGAGTAGATAGAAGTTTAGGGTTTCCAAAGATTAGAAGTAGAGCTCTAGTTCTTCAAGTTCGTAGTTTAGACGTCTAGCAAGGTTCAAGTAGAGTTGAGCGCTACGCTCGGGATTCCAGATCAAATTGTCTAGGAGATCGGTATTATATCTTGTATCTCAATATGACTTTGCTCTATTTCAATATATTGCTATTTATTCAGTACTTAGTTTATTCTAGTTGCATCTTTGATATAGTTGTAATTCATGATGATTATTGTCATTTGATCGTAAAGTGCCTAATTTAGTACTCAAGTGAGTTAGGTGGTGCATATTATGTAGACATGGTGTCTAGATACATATTGTACCTATAGAGGCACCCTGACGTGCTGGGTCGTGTGGTAGTCCGAGCAGGTGACAACTGCGTTGGTTCCTCTGTAGTCCACCCCCCGTACGTAGGACTAGCAGAGCGCGGTCACGAAGGAGGTGACCCCCGTGTCTTAATATCCTCATTAGATGATGCTTCTTATGATGTTTTCTAGTGGTTCTTCTATAAATGATAATGTGTAATATGGTGTTGGCTGTAGACTTTATATTTAGTAATTAGATATGTTTCCTTTACTCTAGCAGAATCTTGAGATAGTCTGTCTACATTAATGAGTCTCTATATTCTACCTCTGGAATATCATTTACTTTATTTATTCAGTTATCAATTATCATATCATTATTTACTTATCATTGCTAAAGTATTAGAGTTATTGGTTATGTTTACACATTTATCTTCATCATTAATGCCTATGATTAAATTGTTTATCCATCTGTCCATTGGTTTAATTGTTTATCCACTAGTCTATATCTTTATCCTTTTGGCATAAAATAAATCAACGATACTTGGAATACTTACTAGGTGAAGTGCTATAATGGGAGAATTATTTGTGCGCTTGCGGATATGTTATTATTATATTTAGAGTTATTCGTGTAGATTAATTTACCTCTAGTTTTTGGCATCATGTTAGGGATGACAACTTAACGTGCAGTGATGTTAAAAATACCAACAAGCATTTCTGGCGCTGTTGCCGGTCACATATATGAATTTTTGGATAATATATATATATATATAGGATAGGATATATGAATATAAAGGAAATTTTTAATCATTAGGATAATTAATTAGAAAATCATATAATAATAGTTAAAGATAAAAATAAAACTTATAGGTAGACCATAACCTTTTGCTTTAGCAGACTTATCCGTGTTTTGTCTATGTTTAAATATCTCATTATAGGGTAAGTGCAGGATTGATTGTACTTTAATTCTTATCATCAGGAACAACCATACGAAGAAGGGTCCTACACTATATTGAGAAGCCATGGCTGAGAAAACTCTACGTGAATTCTTTGCTCCAAGCACTGAGAACATTCGTGTTGGGCCAACTTTTAACATAGGAGAATGTTGATATTTACTACCATCATTACTAAAAATAGAGATAAACCTTACCTCTAACAACAACGGCAGAAATGCACGCTATATAATTAACTTGTCAATTAGCAACTAGCCACTTACTAACATTTCTAAACATAAAGTCGGTTGTCATCCCTAATTATATTGCTAGGAAATTATTATAGATTTACATGTACTTAATGTAACTAGGCAGATATAAAAGATATAAATATAATATGATTGTAAACTAAATGGGTTCTGCAAGCGGACAAATAATTATACTGTTGTAATATTTTACCTAGAGAAGTATCTAGGTTGTCGATTTATATTTATACCACTAGGAAAGCTACGTGTTAAACTATAATCTATTAAATTGATAAGAAACTATGTAGAATGAATAAATAATATTACCAATGCCATCTAATCTACTCATAACACACAGAGGTCACAAGATAAATATGGGTAAATAATAGTGATAGTATAATCATCAAGTATCATAATTAGGGATAATCATCAGAGCATCTACTAGTCATAATCATAGTTAGCCATTGGATAAACTAGGAAGTTGGATCTAAGGTAATTCTATAACTACATCAATGAATAACTCTAATTAGTGCAATTACATCTAGAAATCATTATTAAGCTAACCCTATATCATAATCACATGTAAAGAGGTATCAACTAATGAGGGTATTAAGACACAAGGGTCACCTCCTTCGCAACCGTGCCCATGCTAGTCCTACGTACGGAGGGTGGACTACAGAGGAACCAACACAGCTGTCACCTGTGCGGACTACCACACGTCCTGGCACATCAGGGTGCACTCACAGATAAACAAGATATCTAGACACCACGTGTACATATTATCTACCATCTACCCAACGATCGTTTAGGTAAACGCTATACGAGCAATTACATGAATTCAATAAGATCAAACCAACTATCCAAGACATATAATCAAAGTATACAATGACTATTGCAATTAAGAACATATGAATCGATTAAGAATAAAGTCTCCCTAATATATAATGAATGCAATAAAGTAAGAACTAGATCTATTACCAAACACTTGCGCTCCAGACCGACGCCAAGGGCTCCAGATCCCGATGAAGAACTAGATCTCCTCTACTTCTAATAACACTAACTAGAACTATGAACTAGAAGGCTCTTGATGAACTTGAAGGCGCTTGATGCTTGATGGCTTGAGGCCTTGATGAATAATGAAGTCTGCCTCTAGGGGGGTCTGCACACGTATTTATAGTCCGGTGGGAGTCGCGCGCGCCGTCGGATCAAACCGACTTAACAAATGGCCGAGATGACTCCTCAAAGGTGGTGGAGGAAGCTTCCGGAAGGGGGGCACCAAACCCTAGAGCAGGGGGCCGGCCGGCGCTAGGGTGGGGCTGGCCGGCCCCACCTGGCAGCCGCTGGTTCCCCTCTCGCGTCGAGTGTCTTCTAGAGTTTTCTTAAATCCTCTCGTGCTGTTTCTCGTGGCGGATACGTTTCCGTATTTGATTTTCGTTAGAGTCCCTCTTTTGCAGCTTTCCTAAAATTCACCCTAGAAAATATAGAATATACAAAACTCGTGGAAATTGTTAGTTTAAACCCTATACTAGTGTGTATTCATGATCTCCTTTAGGTTTAAAGTTATAATAAAAGTTAACATTATCAATCATCAACAACTCCCCCAATCAGAAGGTAGAACAATCACGTCAAACACTATGTCTCAAATTCTTCTGCAAAACAATTATTCTAGAGTTTTTATAAGTTTTCAGAATGAAAATCAGAGCTTAATTGCATAACACCCTCAAGTCTCTCAATATATGTGGTATTTATGGTTCTTTCTTGAGGCATTTATACCTCCTATAGCTAAAGATATATATATGGTGGAGCTTATAGGAGTGCTCACAACAAAGATAAGCATACTTGCAATGCATGTATTGTAAAGTCAACTAATGGATCCATAGATAATCAAGGCATACAATCAAACCAAGGTGTGCATGTGTATGGAATATGGTGGATATGTATATTTGTGGTAATTGTGGCTAATTTCTATTTCTTTGGGAATAACTCTCTATTGAAACTTTTTAGAAAAAACATGGGCTATCTTTATTATCCCCTTTGTCTTCTCTTTTTTTACAGGGAGGCGGGCATCTAGTACCCATTGTTTTAATTATTGGGACACTTGTCCATCTTTTACTCCCTTTTCTTCTTTTATATTTTTGCATAGCCACATGTATCCTTTGAATACAATAAATGATTAGAGAGATAAGAACTTAGAACATTAAAGACAAGGGTTATCCTATGGGGTGTTTGTTGGTGTTTACTCCTAGTGTAGGAATAATGCATATATGAACGGGAGTGTGTACGTGATCTTGATCTAGAAAGCATGACAAGACTCTCATAAGGTATACGACAAAGGTTGACTAAACTCAATGCAAAGCAAGCAGCATCAATGTGCAAAAGTTTTTCTAACTCTAAATGTATATTATATCTGGCTTTGGTAGGAATTAACACTTTGTCATACAAGAGCTCATCATGTAGGTTTCTTTTTAGATTTTCAAAATAAATCTCCAGAACTTAGTATTGCTAGGAATAAGAGCAGCTCAGACTTTCAATGATCATATCAACCAACTACCTAGACTTAGCTCAAACTTATACCTCCACAAATTGCAGGTTCAGAGTAAATCTTTGAATTCAAACAGTAATGTCTAAAACTTGAGAAAATCTAACGTTGGAATCTAGGTAATTGTAAAGAATAGAGCAACTATTCATCATCAAGACAAAATTTAAATGTTCATCAATTTTATTTGGTTCTAGTTTAGACTGACTCTAAACAGGCTCTAACACTTAACTAATTTTAGACTCACAAAAGACCCTTTGACTTGTGGACATTCATGTGCCCACATATTTTTGGTATTTTTATTCATTAAGTGCCTGCGGTGAGACACGACCCACAACAAACGAAGGGGGTGGAAGGAGACCGAAGAAGGAACAATTGTCTTGAATGCTACGCTCCGCAGCTTCCAGTGAAGGCAAAATGAGTCAGGCAGGAAGAGGAAGATCGTGCGGGGAAAACGGGGTTCGAACCCGTGACTTCTGGCGTCATAGACCAGCACTCTAACCAACTGAGCTATTTCCCCCTTTCGTAACTACTGTCGATTCAACAGTCACCTTCTGGTTACCTTTGTAACTATACCAAAACCAAAGTAGCTGTACAACAGAATGCCCTTCGACTTTAGTACTTTTTTTCTTTTGACGACAGTAGAACTATATAGACACGATAATCATTTAGGTATAATTACCTGATAACTAGGGGACGCTCCTCCCCCAAGCTGGATGTTTGCAATACTTGGTGTAGATGTCCTTCAGAGCGAGCTAGCCAGTGGCGAACCTGGTGGGTGCCACCGATAGACTCTCTCCTTGCTATGATGTTATTCCTGCATAGTCATACTCCAACAAGAAAATCAAAACTCGAGGCTTGTATTTAATAATGGGTTAGCGGTCAGCCAATGACCCTGTGATTATTCTTATGAGCTAATTTTGTCTGATTTAAGCAGGATTTTATATTTTCTCTTCTCTCCTCCCCCCCCACCCTTCTATATATGCACCCGCACTCAAACACGAATGCTATATATATATATATATATATATATATATATATATATATATATATATATCCCTAAGGGGTTACCATACGTTTATTCACATGGGGCTTTGGTATTTATGATGTAGTAATTAAAGCAGTAAATATTTTTATTATTTTTTTTGTATTAATATGCCAAGAGAAATAAATATGCTACTAAGAGTATTAAAGCAAAATTACTAAGGCATGCAAATTTAACTAGATAACTACCATTCTGACCTTATGGCTAGGGTACAGAATTTAAAGTCTACTGATAGGTCTTATATAGTGGGGAGGACTTACTCAGTCGGTTCATTGTCTGAGATAACCTCAATCAACTCCGTCTTGCGTTGATGTGGTACGTGCGTCTTCCTCCCATCTTGCTTCTATCTCTTTTGCTTCTTCCTTCTCTAGTTCTAACTCTTCAGCTTTGTTCTCCTTTTCTCAGACTTCTAATCGGGCTAAGATCTCCTCCTTCTCTTTCTTGGTGATCTGGTCCATCCTTTTAGCTTCTTCGGCCCACTCACTCCATCAGAGTGCGTGCGTGTTCTCTTCTTCCTCCATGATGTGATCTTTATATTTTGCAATCTTGCCAGGAAAGTCTTCCCATCCGTAGTGAGGCTGGGCAGCCTGATGGTGGGCTTGGTGTCTTTTCCTGTTGCGTTCCTTCCTGATCTGCTCACGGTTAACTAATGTTCTAAATTGACAGCGTACCTTTTCGGCGGGTAGGTTGAAGTGGATATGCCCTGATCCGATGTAGTTGTTGGCTTTGGCTGTGTAGAGGAACGCTCTTCCCAAGAGGTTCAGGATCTCATCGTCTCCCTGCATGTCAAGTACTAGAAAATCTGTAGGTATATAATGTTCTTGAATTCTTGCCATTACATCCTTGACCATTCCTTCCGGGAATCTTAACGATTGATCCACCATCTGCAACTGAATATGTGTTGGGTATAAAGGTAAATCAAATAATTCATCATATACCTATTTTGACATTACCTTGCAGCCTGATCCAGTGTCGCAGACGGTGTAGGGAAAGGTGGTGTTGTTGATTGTGCAGTCAATGATTGGAACTCCTAGATCACCTCTGTTGATCGAACATGGCTTGGGTAGCATATGATCATTTTTAGTGTTGAGAGCGGTGATTAATTGTGTTGTCTTTGCTTGCTTGGTCTTCCTCCATCTTCTATTGTTCTTCTTCTTTGGCATTGATTTCTGTTCTTGCTTTCCTTGTTGGTAGAATTGCTTCAGGGCTGCAGGAGCTTTCAGGACATGGTTCTTGAATGTGAATCTCTCCTTCTTGTCCTTGATGGATAGGACAATCTTGGTGTGCTCCGCATAGATGATGGCTTTTGTTGTGCATAAGAATGGTCTACCCAAAATAATTGGTGCCTTCTCATCTACTCATGTCTCCATGACCACGAAGTCAACTGGGACATATGATTGCCCCACTCTAATGACAACTTCTAATACTCCCTGAGGGTAGCAAATGGACTGATCTGCAAGTTGCAAACGCATATTTGTGTAAAACAAGGAATCATTTAATAATTTCTCATAAATTACCTTGGGCATGATGTTGACACTTGCACCGAAAGCACAGATAGCCTCTAGAAAGCTGTGGCATCCTATAGAGATAGGAATGACAGGTCTTCCAAGGTCTCCTATCTTCTCTAGTAGAGAGTGGTCAATCCACTGTACAGTTGTGTTGACGGTCGATAACGTCAACTTTTATTATAACTCTAAACCTGAAGGAGAACATGAATACACACTAGTATAGGGTTTAAACTAACTATTTCCATGAGTTTTGCATATTCTGTATTTTCCAGGGAGAATTTCAGGAAAGCTACAAAATAGGGACTCTAATGCAAATCAAACATGGAAATGTATCCACCACGAGAAACACCGCGAGAGGATTTAGGAATATCTGGAAGACACCTGATGCGAGGGGAGGACCAGCCGCCACTAGGTGGGGCTAGCCGGCCCTACCCTAGCGCCAGCTGGCCCCCTACTCTAGGGTTTGGTGCCCACTTCCGGAAGCTTCCTCCACCGCCTTTGAGGAGTCATCTCGACCCTTGGTTAAGTCGGTTTGATCCGACAGCGCGCGCGACTCCCACCGGACTATAAATACGTGGGCAGACACCCCCTAGAGAGAGACATCATTATTCATCAAGGCCTCAAGCCATCAAGCATCAAGCACCTTCAAGTTCATCAAGAGCCTTCTAGTTTATAGTTCTAGTTAGTTTGATTAGAAGTAGAGGAGATCTAGTTCTTCATCGGGATCTGGAGCCCCTGGCGTTGGTCTGGAGCGCAAGAGTTTGGTAATAGTTCTAGTTCTACTTTATTGTATTTCATTGTATATTAGAGAGACTGTATTCTTAATAGATTCATATGTTCTTAATTACATTAGTCATTGTCTACTTTGATTATATGTCTAGGATAGTTGGTTTGATCTTATTGAATTCATGTAATTGCTCGTATAGCGTTTACCTAATCGATCATTGGGTAGATGATAGATAATATGTAGATGTGGTGTCTAGATATCTTGTTTGTCTGCGAGTGCCCCCTGACATGCTGGGTTGTGTGGTAGTCCGTGTAGGTGACAACTGCATTGGTTCCTCTATAGTCCACCCTTCGTACGTAGGGCTAGCATGGGCGCAGTCGTGAAGGAGGTGACGGTTGTGTCTTAAAACCCTCACTAGTTGATGCCTCTTTACATGTAATTATGATTGTTGACGGTTCTTAAGTATCAATTTTAATTATCAAATAAACAAGAGAAAGGACCAATATGCAACCATCACCTAGAATTAGGGTTTGATCTGACATAATTCCACGAGTTTTGTTGCTTATCTGTTTCTGCAGGGGGTTATGAGGAAATAAGGAAGAAAGGCCCACATGTTGGGATTACATAGAGATATCAACGCACCGCGCAATTTTACATCATCTAGAAGACTCCAGAAGCCACGAGACCGAAGCGGAGGCGAAGCTGGGCTAGGCCCAGGGCGCCCGCCCTGGTAGCCAGGGCGCCCGCCCCCCTGCTGGAGCCAATTCAGGACTCCTTCGCTCGGGATATTCCACCGACCTATTGGATCAAGAAAAATATAGTACCACCTCGGCTATCGACCCAAAAACGCATAGAAGGGGAGGACTATATAAGCGAGGCCCCCCTGGCCCCTGGAGAAGACATGAAGAAATTATCATAGAGATTGAGGGGTGCCCTCGAAGGAAAACCTCTTCTCTAATTAATATTTCTTTTTAGGCTTAGCAACCAATGTAAGGTAGAAATAGATCTTCTAGTTTCTACTAGATTGAGAGAGATAGAGTGGAAGTGTAGAGTGGACGAAGCCCGGCCTGTTGGTGTCTACTCCAAGCTTGTACCTGCGGGATCAAGTTCTCCTAACCCGAAGCTTGCTCCTAGGATTCTTCAGTAATTCGACTTCTAAATTCTAGTAAGTTTTTGTTTTATTGTTCTTATGGTTTATGAGCTTACTTTAATCTCTTCGCGTAGAGTTTAGAGTAATCATTGCTGGCGTAAACGTGGTGTTTAGGCTGGGGTACTCATAGATATTCCCTGACTAGCTGGACCGTGGTAGTAGCGAGGAACGTGACAATTCCGAGTTACCTTTGTAGATCACATCTCGTTAGCAGGAAGGATAGGGTTTATAGGTGCGGATTGAACATCCTTTGTGGTGTCTAGATTCCGTTAGCCTCCCCATTAGAACAGTAGATCATCCTTACCAAGGTTAGAAGGAGACTACGGTTGCAGTCTTCTCTATTCATCACTCACATCGAAAGACATTCTTTGTGCCTAAAGGGATAGTAGCAATAGATTTGGTTAGTCAGATGCACCCTTTCTCCCAGTGGTAAAAATATAAATACGATAACTCTGGATAATCTCCCGGGTGAATTGCTCACCGATATCCGTGCGCTTGCGGATCATTTCCTTATTGCGTTACCAAATATCAACAAGCATTTCTGGCGCCGTTGCCGGGGAGAAAGACGGTTTGCTGAGATAACTTTGAGTCTTGCTATTATCTTGTATTATACTTTTATACTTTTATTCTTTTATCTTTTTATCTTTATGGATATCTTAAATTCCATAACTATTATTAAATTCTTTGCACCTTCGGAGACCAGCCATAGACCATGGGAGTCAACACGTCCTGCCCCTAATTATGATCTGTGTCCGGAGTTGATTGCAATAGGTCAAAACCAACCCTTTTCTATAGCTGAGGTCCTATCTTTTAATCAAAAAGATAATGCACTTTTAGCTACACCTAGGGAATCTTTTAATTTTTCTATAAATTCTGGTTTAGACCTAGCCCTACAAGACCATGTTTTTCCTAGATATTTTCACATTGGTCTTAATCATATAACCTTTGGTAGAGTCTTTCTTTCTTTATCAGTTAGTAACGGAAGGTATGTCTTCATTCGTGGACATCCTTCTTGTACTAGTCTTCATAGAAAAATCATAGAGATAGAGAAGGAATCATCTCCCATACAAGGAGAGGAAGTTTCAATAGCCGATTTCCAAACTTTCCCATCCCATGATTCGGCTATCCAACCTATCCTTGAGCCTAATAATCTCTACTATGCTCTTTCTTTTGAACCTCCCGATAATCCTATCAATCTCTCTAGACATTCCATGCATAAGAAGGAGGATCGAGGAGAGCAACATCAATGGCTAGAGGGCATTAAAAATTTATGTGCTATCACCACATTTGAGATCTCCAACCCTCTCTTCTTTTCTATTTATAAAAACTTTAAAAGAGCGGTTGTCGATGCATATGTTTATAATAAATATTGCAGATCTCGTCGAGTTAATTGATGGTTTCCCAAGGACAAGCTTAGTGTCCTAAAACAAGCACTTATCAGATTGTAACATGAACTTCTAATTACTTGCAACATTACCTTGTGTATTGAGCATATAAGATAATTGTAGAAATATTCCTTCGGGTATTCTTGTCACTAACCTTTCTAGGATTGGAGCAAGAAGACCGGATGAATGACAAGCGCAAGGTATGCCCAACTAATCAACATGCAACATTGAATTAAATTCATCCAATCTTGAATTTTGCAAAATTCAAGCTTAGGGGAGTACTTCACATAAACACATCCTTTGCCATGTTGCTATGTTGGTTGTCCTTACATTTGAGACATGCTCAATTTATTAAATACTAATCACACTACTTCATCTTCACTTAAGTAGATCTCTATAAATGCCATCACGCTACCTTTGTTTATCCTAATAAGTGTTAGTTTGGAAGTACTGCACATACTTCTATTGGCTTTTAAATTAAGTATGGTGCTTAGGTTAAACAGCCTTCCTTAATCTAATTAGACATGGAGTCTAGTTCGGTTATCGAACTAAAAATTGCTTGTGTAGACATTGGTATATTTTGTGGGACTAACCCCTGCAGGAAAACTTTCAAATCAACCTGGGAAGTCCTGAGATAAACTCACATTGGAGATAAAGAAAGTGACACATGAAGTTTAACAATTTGCACAAGAAAGACGTAGCTCATAAGAGATGATCCATGGAGGGAGCCACAAACACGATGCACAACCGCTAGAAAGGAAAGCTTCAAGGTGATACTGTACCATCACTCTTCAAAGGTAACATCTTAAGGTACTTGACTATCCTTTTATAAGTTTCTCCTTGGTTCTGGCGTTCACATAAATAAAGAGACAAACATGTATGATTTATAACTCTAAATTAACCAACCTAACTGATTCAACATGTTTAGTCCCTTAATCTTTGTTCTTAGTACTACCTTCGTAATCCCACGCTCCTAAACATATAAGCTAATATGTTGCACATTCAATCTTTGGAAGATAAAAACAAAACATAAATATAGATAGATTATCTTTCCATTAGGTTGAGCCATCTCATCTAACAAATGTTTTAAATGCTACACTCATGATCCATCAACTTTGTCTTGCTCACTATGCTTAAGGTTAGAAAAGAACAAATACACTTTTGGTTCTGTTGGTGTTTTCCACCAACAGAGCCCATGCACTTGATCTCTGCCTTGTCTCTATGAGCAGGACACATTTTGAGAAACGTGAAGGCGTTTTACAACTCCCAGATTCCATTAAGTGAAGAACCGGGATCTACGAGCACAAACACAATGGAGATCAGACACTTAGTTTCCCAAAGGAAATATTAAAGAACCTCTGTGTCCAAGTTGGTACCTTGTACGCTCCAGCAAACTTCGTGGTGGTAGAGACTGGTACTGAGGAGAGGGCACCCATCATCTTAGGGAGGCCATTCGTAAACACCAGAGCTCTCATCTACGCTAATGCTGCCAAGATCAATCTCTACATCAAGGGGAAGAAGGAGACTTTCCTTCAAGAACAAGACTACATAAACTTCAGAGCAATCCCAACATGAACCAAGGAAGAGGTCCAACAGGAGGAACAGGAACAAGCAAATGTGGACCGAGTCAGCTAAGATGGTCACTGCAGCTCAAGGAGGTCAAGATCGTCGACTCAAGTCACCTTTCTTGATCAAGAAGGACGACCCTGGTGTTCCAATCATCGAGTGCACAACCAATAGATACTCTTTTTAGAAAACACTCTACGACACCGGATCGAACGTCAACATAATGGCCGCAGTCACTTATCAGCTCCTGCATGGAACCATGCCCCTACAACCAATATATATTTAGCTCCAGATGATTTTCAGAACATTGATATGGGAGAAGACGAGTACGATCCACCCATCATCCTTGGAAGACCATTCCTCAACACTATCCAAGTTATCATCTACATTGGAACCGGAGAAGTCCACGTGTATTTCCCCTCTGAGAAGGTACGCCATTACTTTAATGATTCTAACTATATAGTTGAAGATTCTAAGCAGGTCAGGACAAGAAGAAGACGACGCAACCGCAACCACAGGAGGCAAATCATCAAGGACGGATGGGCAGACTACGAAGGAAAAGTTGTAAGGTCAGAAGACGTTGAGTTTAAACAGAATTATCCAGAGGAGACCGAAGCACCAAGTCAGGTGTGGAAAATGAAGATAACTATACATGAAGAGGAGGCGCTGCCGGAAGTACCGACTACGCCACCCAACGAACCTCAGGATAATTGAGAAGGAGGAGAGTCCCGTTCGGAGGACTTAAAAACACAGAACGCCTTGCCAAGAGGTAAACTTGGTAGTTATCCTTTCCCTTTCAATTATTTCAAGTAGTTCACTTAGTTAATTAAGTTCTAAACAGAAAGTAAAAATGTGAAAAAGGTAAGCCCCATGTGAGGATACGAGTGGCATAAAACCCATAAGTACATTCACTGTGGTGGCATAAAAATAAAATAAAAATATTTTTCTGCTTTATAAAATAAAAATATAAAAACAGGGAGTAATAATTATTAAGGAGTCTCAACATGATAAAGGCTAGATATTTATGCTAACACTTAATTAGTTCCACAAGCTTTGTTGTCTATTTGAGCTCCACAGAATCTAAGAATCAAGAAGACTGGCAGACGGAGGATATTCTAATCGCTGTCACAATGCTGCTGACTTTCAAATACACCTCTGCCACCTGCTAGCTACATCAAGAGAAATTACGTCAAAATTCAGCTTGGGGGAGAGCACCCCCATTTATCTCGATAAGTATTTCTATCTATCTTTATACTTATATTATTTTAGAATATAAATATACATAACTATGAAAAACCAAATAAAGATTTTATGCTTATATATATATGTCTTTTGCTTAGTGTGTTTAATAAATAAATAAAGTGGCTATGCTAATCGGTATCTAAATAAAACTCAAGCATGGAAATGATGAATAGTTGCTCTGCCTAATTTGCACATTTTAAGTTCTCTCTCAAGTTTAGACATAACTGTTATAATTTAAAGCTTGCTCTAGACCTAAACTTGTGGGATGAAAACTTGATCTGAAATCT
The DNA here is from genome assembly GCF_000003195.3 of Sorghum bicolor. Lineage (NCBI taxonomy): Eukaryota > Viridiplantae > Streptophyta > Magnoliopsida > Poales > Poaceae > Sorghum > Sorghum bicolor. The sequence continues at coordinate 19,828,017 of NC_012876.2, read as the reverse complement.
AAGTTGTTAATGGATACGATATGGGAAGGTTGAGCTGCTGTTTATCTGTTTCTAGAGATGCTAGAATTCTGGAGAATTTTATCTTTGGAAATCTTTAAAATGTTGCATGATGAGTTCCTGTATGATGAGAGTTTAAATTCCTACCACAGCCATATATACATGCTTGCTAGACTTCGAGCCACACATTTATTTTTTATTGCTTATGAGCATTGAGTGTGGTCAAGCTGTGTAGACCCTTAGGAGCTTGTCATTAAATCAAGATTCACTTGCACGTTCACTCACACATGCTACTTCTACTCCGGAAGTACCATCCACATATATCCATACATTTCCATCTTCAGAATCACCCAAAAATATTCTACTCCTAATCCGGGAGAGAATAGCCAAAAATAATTTTGTTCTTCCTTGTGTAATAAATGCCTCAAGATCAATAAAGAGTATTATTATTATTATGTCTTGTGTGTCTCTACTTTATTTTTGTGCAAGAAAGTAGAAAACAAGTATGGGGGAGATCCCTCGACATGCTAAACACACTCCGACTACACCACTCCACGATTCAGGTACACACTCTGCACACTTTACTTTACACATATATATATTTTAGATTATGCAGAATATTGTTCCCGACATGATAAAATAAAAAGATTAAAATATTTCTAATCATGATTAATCTCAATCTGTGATATTTCCTGAAAACTTGCAAATTATTATAAAATTATTTTAAAACCCTGTGTTACTTAAGTCAATATGGAATATGTGATGGTAGAGTATGAGTTTCTTATTCTTGATATCATTGTTGCTTGGAGAATTTATTTCAAAATATTCAAATTCCTAGCTACCATCCTCAGTGTTTTATATGCCTGATAAAACTGAAATATTAAATATGATTATAAAAGCTATCTGCTCTGTATTGAGTTTGTTCAAAATGAGTTAGACCCTTGTTGAGAGATTTATCATGCTTCTAAGATCAAGACACTATTTCAGTAAGATTCACTCTTCCGAAGTATTATTGCATTAGAGGCATGGGCTATGCAAAAATAGAAGATATTTCGAGGAAATAAAAAGGAGCAAGTGCTCGACAACCTCGCAGAAAAAATGGACAAGTATCCGGCAGTAGAATTAGGGGTACCTCGGTATCCACTTAAAAAAAAAGAAAAAAAAATGATAGCCCATGGTCCCTCTAATAAGCAATATGCCAGCAAGAGTTGACAAAGTTTTTAATTTTCAAAGTCTTTGATCTAAGAGTATGACATTTCCCTCCTCGGATCCCGTTTTGATCAGGCAATAAATCCAAAGTAAGTATGCTTGAGAATTTTTGCAAAATAAAACAGCCTCAGTGAGATATATATATAAAAGATAATGAGTGATCTGAGAGAACCTATGAGGATCAAAAGGTATGCTAACTTTCTTTCAAAAATATACAAAAACTCCAAGTGACAGGATTGAGAAGAAAGGATCTTTACTCTTAATCATATAGTTCCCTGACTATGGTACACAGTGGAATTTTTAACACCCTGCAATTGTAAAGAGAATGTTTTAAATGTTTACCACAGATATTGTTCTTAACCATCCTTTTCTCGAGGACGAGTAAAAGCCTAAGTATGGGGGTATTTGTTGACGGTTCTTAAGTATCAATTTTAATTATCAAATAAACAAGAGAAAGGACCAATATGCAACCATCACCTAGAATTAGGGTTTGATCTGACATAATTCCACGAGTTTTGTTGCTTATCTGTTTCTGCAGGGGGTTATGAGGAAATAAGGAAGAAAGGCCCACATGTTGGGATTACATAGAGATATCAACGCACCGCGCAATTTTACATCATCTAGAAGACTCCAGAAGCCACGAGACCGAAGCGGAGGCGAAGCTGGGCTAGGCCCAGGGCGCCCGCCCTGGTAGCCAGGGCGCCCGCCCCCCTGCTGGAGCCAATTCAGGACTCCTTCGCTTGGGATATTCCACCGACCTATTGGATCAAAAAAAACATAGTACCACCTCGGCTATCGACCCAAAAACGCATAGAAGGGGAGGACTATATAAGCGAGGCCCCCCTGGCCCCTGGAGAAGACATGAAGAAATTATCATAGATATTGAGGGGTGCCCTCGAAGGAAAACCTCTTCTCTAATTAATATTTCTTTTTAGGCTTAGCAACCAATGTAAGGTAGAAATAGATCTTCTAGTTTCTACTAGATTGAGAGAGATAGAGTGGAGGTGTAGAGTGGAGGAAGCCCGGCCTGTCGGTGTCTACTCCAAGCTTGTACCTGCGGGATCAAGTTCTCCTAACCCGAAGCTTGCTCCTAGGATTCTTCAGTAATTCGACTTCTAAATTCTAGTAAGTTCTTGTTTTATTGTTCTTATGGTTTATGAGCTTACTTTAATCTCTTCGCGTAGAGTTTAGAGTAATCATTGCTGGCGTAAACGTGGTGTTTAGGCTGGGGTACTCATAGATATTCCCTGACTAGCTGGACCGTGGTAGTAGCGAGGAACGTGACAATTCCGAGTTACCTTTGTAGATCACATCTCGTTAGCAGGAAGGATAGGGTTTATAGGTGCGGGTTGAACATCCTTTGTGGTGTCTAGATTCCGTTAGCCTCCCCATTAGAACAGTAGATCATCCTTACAAAGGTTAGAAGGAGACTACGGTTGCAGTCTTCTCTATTCATCACTCACATCGAAAGACATTCTTTGTGCCTAAAGGGATAGTAGCAATAGATTTGGTTAGTCAGATGCACCCTTTCTCCCAGTGGTAAAAATATAAATACGATAACTCTGGATAATCTCCCGGGAGAAATGCTCACCGATATCCGTGCGCTTGCGGATCATTTTCTTATTGCGTTACCAAATATCAACAATGATATAGAGTTGACTTAATGATGATTTCTAGATGTAATTGCACTAATTAGAGTTATTCATTGGTGTAGTTATAGCATTACCTTAGATCCAACTCTCTAGTTTATCCATTGGCTAACTATGATTATGACTAGTAGATGCTCTGATGATTATCCTTATTTATGATGCTTGATGATTATGTATCACTCTTATTTATCTATATTTATCTTGTGACCTCTGCCTGCTATGAGTAGATTATAGGACATAGGTAATATCATTTATTCATTTTTATCAATATAATCGAATATAGTTTAACCCTTAGCCTTCCCAGTGGTATAAATATAAATCGACAACCTAGATACTTCCCTAGGTAAAAATTCTACAACGGTATAATTATCTGTCCTCTTACAGAACCCATTTAGTTTACAATTATATTCATATCTTTTATTTCTGCCTAGTCACAATAGTACATATGAATCTATAAATTCCTAGCAATATAATTAGGGATGACAACCTACATCATGTTTAGGAATATTAATTAAGGAAGTGGCTAGTTGCTAATTGACAAGTTAATTATATACCGTGCATTTCTGGTGTTGTTACTAGGAGTAGGGTTTATCTCTGTTTTTAGTGATGGCGGTAGTAAATGTCAACAAGCTGCAGGCTCAATATAACATTGGGTTGCATTGTGAAATATCAATAAGGTTAGCAGTTTCTAAATCTTCTGGTTGGCCTGGAATCTTGCCTTTTTCTAATGGAGGAACAACAGCAGCTAATTGTGCTAATTGTGATTCTAGCATTTTATTGAAACTATGTTGATTCTTTATGGCAGAAGCAAATGTATCCATCCTAGTATGTATGTTTTCCAAAGTTTTATCATTTGATGCTAGTTTCCTAGTCATTTGATCTAGCACTTTGGATTGACTAGCAACTAATTCTCTTAAAGGTGGAAAATTGTTATTAAAATTATTATCTTGGTTGTTACCTTGGTAATTACCTTGTCGAGGTTGTTGATTCCAGCCTTGATTTTGTTGAGGATGATAGTAGGTGTTATTGTTGATGAAGTTCACATCCTCTTGTAGCGTAGGGCAACTGGTAGCTGAGTGCCTGTAGTCTCAAAATTCTTCACATGTCATATGGGAGTCATTGATGTGCATGACTTCCTTCTTCTCTATGTCGAGCTTCTTCATGATGAGGTCTAGCTTGGCAGTGACCATGTCAGCTTCCTTGAGATGATGGATTCCTCCTCCTTTCTTCCTAGATTGGGTGTTCTTCATTTCATGTTGAATTTGAGGCCATCTTCTCAACAAGTGCTTTAGCGTCCGAGAGCTTAAGTGACAGGAAAGCTCCCCCAGCTGCAGCATCAATAAACTCACGGGTACTCAAGATGTGCCCGTGATAGAAAGTCTGCATTAACAGCCACTCCTCTATCCCATGATGAGGACAATCTTCAATGTAATTCTGGAATCTTTCCCATGCTTCAGTGAATGATTCATCATGTTGTTGTTGGAAACTTGAAATCTTACCACACAGAGCATTAGTCTTGGCTGTAGGAAAGAATTTTGCCAGGAAAGCAGTCGAGCAAAGGTCCCATGTATTGTGTTTGTCTTTATTGGTGTAGAACCATTGCTTGGCTTTCCCCAATAATGAGAACAGGAAAAGACGGAGTAAGATAGTATCCTTTTGTACTCCACTGATCGTGAAGGTGCTGCAGATCTCTAAGAAGTGTTGTAAGCGTGCACTTGCATCTTCATGAGCTTTTCCACAGAATTGGCTGGCTTGAACCATGGTGATAAGAGCAGGCTTGAGCTCGAATCCATTCTCCCCAGTGTTGACTGCTGGTCCAGTCCGGATGTTTGCTGTTGTTGGGGCAGAGAACTCTTCTGCTTGTTCTTCTACATGTTCTTCAAATTCCTCTTCCAAAGTTGGAGTTGGCTCCTCTAAAGAGCTAACTTGAGCAACAGAGGATGTTCTTGATGGTGATTCGAATATATCCCTTGCTTCTACAAACTTTTTCTTCCTAAGGAGTTTCTCTGGATCTTCAATAAAGTTTCTTGGAAGAGCAAAACCATTCATTCATCACCCTGCTGTTGACGGTGGATATACCATAGAAATCCACATACAAAACACCGTCAACATGCCTCGGTTGCAAGGGGAAATGACATGACATGAACATATTTTATCCATAACTAGTTCCACTTGTACTCTTAGCTTGTTTATGCAGGAACAACAAATTCAAGACATTATTTGACAAAGCCAACATCAGAATCATCAAGAGGAGATCGAGGGGACAACAGGTGACACCCTGGGCCCACAGGGAGGGGGTCGCCCGACCCCTCTTTGGTGGGACCCAGGTGTGCCACCTACTCCACCGACATAAGGGACCATTGTGGACACTGCTGGTGGGCCCAGGTGGTCAGGAGTGGGGTCGCCCGACCCCACATGTAAGGCGGTTTCAGGGTCGGTGGCCTCCCACCGACCTTCCCCACATGTCTCACGTGTTGGTTTGCCCCTGCCGTTGATCAAATGGCGGTTGTGAAGTCGGTTTGATCCAAGGGTGGAGAGGCATGATCACACGGATCGATGACGTGGCGGTGGAGTAGCCCCTACTCCACCTCTCCCTATAAATAGAGGCTGATTTCACCCTTCCAAGGCATGATGAATTCAAGGTTCAAGTATCCAAGCTAGATACAAGTGAGTAGTAGTAGTAGTAGTCTAGTGTGGGAGTTAGAGTTGAGTCGAGCGAAGCTCGGGGTCTCCGGAGTCGTCTTCTGGAGAGTCTGGTATAGCTCTTGTATCTTTTCTCCTGTAAGACTTGTTTTCTTAATATATTCTCTTTCTACTTTTCTAAGTATTACTTTGTGCAATATTATTCTTGCAATAGTATTGTAGTGTTCTATCTTGTCCTTTAGTAGTTACATATTAGATTGTGATCCTGTAACAAGCTCGTGGCTGTTTCCCATCGCCTTTAGCAAGGTGCTATAGTTGTTTGATCGCAGCTAGAGTAGTGAGAGTTAGCGTAAGCGCGGTGCTTAGGCTAGGTCTTGCCTTTGGGTGTCGCTGGCTCGGACGGAAAGTAGGGGCGCACTCCCTAGGAGGTGACAGATCGTGGGCGGCATTAGGTTCTCCTCACGTACGAGCTAGTTCTTAAAAGATAAGGCGTCCATAAGCCCAATAGTCGCTTTCGGTAAGGGGTTAGGTGAAAAACCTTTTAAGCGTCTTACCAGCTCGGCTATCCCTGGCAGCCATTAGTAAGGTATCAATCTAGTGTGTCTCTGCTATTTGATTAAGATTAGTTCACGAGAGTAGAATTAGAAATCCTAGGAACCTGTACTCACTCGTTGTCCTCCCACCTAGCTACTCTACTCTAGTTATCTTGTAGTTATCCTTTTTGATTATCTCTGGATCATCATCATCCCTTCCTTCACCTTTCGTTACCACCTCTCTGCACTAGTTGTAACTAAGTTGAGATAGGATCTCTTTTCTTACAAGCATTTCTAGCTATTGCTTTCCCTTGGGAAAATATAAATTACGATACCTTGGAATACTCCCGGGTGAAGTGCTACAGCGGTACCTTCTGTGCGCTTGCGGAATTATCCAATAGTTAATAGAGTTACCACACCAGGCATTTCTGGCGCCATCACCGATATCCGGTGGTTGCGTTAAGAAGTGCCAACAAGCATTTCTGGCGCCGTTGCCGGGGAAAGCATAGCCTAGAAATCTTAGTAAGAACGAATCCGAAAAAAAAATATCATCAACTTAGTATCAATTAGTTGTAGGGGGGGTTTACCCCTTGCCTTTGTTTCTCTATATTGTGAAGCAGGGCATTGTATGAGTGAGTTCCAATTCAAGGCCACATTAGAAAATCCTGAGACATCCCGACAGAGTCCTAGACACCGTCTAGTAACTTATCGGAGATCCAGCTCATACTTGAATTCACTCAAGGAAGGAGGCTTAGCACCGACACTCTACCAGTCAATGGCTTCCTCATCAATCTCCGACTTCTCATCTCCATCAGTTGCCCATGTTACCATTGGACCGAGGGTGGAGGTCGAAGATGTCGACTTTGAGATTAAGCCATCACTTATCACTATGGTGCAAGCAAGTACATTTAGTGGGAAGCCACATGAAGATGCAAATGCACATCTCCAACACTTTTTGGAAGTGTGTAGCACTATTGCCATCAGAGGAGTAACGGCCGACGCCATCCGCCTTCGCCTATTCCCATTCTCATTGCTTGGGAAGGCAAAGCAATGGTTTTACGCTCAACCCGATGATGTCAACACTTGGAGAAGATGTGCCAATGCATTTCTCAAGAAATTCTTCCCAATGGGCAAGACATCTGCTCTGAGGGCAAAGATTTCAAGCTTCCAACAGAAGGCAGACGAGACTATTCCCGAAGCATGGGAACGTCTGCAGGAGTACATTCAAGAGTGTCCACATCATGGAATTAAAGAGTGGCTCCTGATTCAAGGTTTCTACCATGGGCTGACTCCAGTAGCTCGTAGCCACCTTGATGCCGCCGCAAGAGGAGCGTTTACCTCCCTCAATGTCACTCAAGCTAAAACTCTCATTGAGAACATAGTGACAAATCAAACATGGAGAGAAGGACGCCCTCAACTCAAGAAGAGAAGCACGAAAACCATTGAAGAGGTAAATGAAATATCTCACAAGATGGAGTTCTTGTTGAAGAAGTTGGATGAACGAGCCAAGGTAAAGAAAGATCGAGAGGCCATCCAACAATACGCCACTGCACGTGCGAACCAACGGAGCAGGGTGCAAAATGCAAGCCATGAAGCTGTGCAATCCTTCAACAATGGACGACCAACTTCGCGCTTCCAGGGCCAAGGTAACTCTAGTAACTCTAACTGGCTTTCACTTAAAGAACTTGTCATTAATCAAGCTAAAATCAATGAAAGCATGAACAAAAGATTGTTAGCTAATGACAAGACTCTTGAATCATTAACTGCTAAAATGGATTCCCTTGTTTCTTCTGTTAAGGACCAATTAAACTTTAATAAAATTTTAGAGTCTCAAATAGCACAAATTGCTGCTACTGTTCCTTCTTCTGTAAATTCTTGCAATATCTTTAATGTGACCACGAGAGGGGGTAAGACCACTCGTGATCCACCATATCCTGACATGAAAAAAAGACTGCAAGAAAAGATAAGGAAGTTGAGGAAGACAAGAAAGAAGCACCATCTAAGCAGGAAAACACCAAGTTCTATGGAAAGACAGCTCCGCACGAGTTCTACGACACCAACATTCTGCTGCCATTTCCAAGAACAAGGAAGCCAACCACCGATGAACAATTCGGGAAGTTTGTTGAGGTAATTCGGCAATTATATGTCAATATTCCACTACTTGATGCAATGCAGGTTCCAACCTATGCCAAGTATTTGAGAGACATCCTCAACAACAAACGCCCGCTGCCTACAACTGAGGTGATTAAGCTAACAGAAGAATGCAGCGCGGCGATACTAAACCAACTACCAGAAAAGAAGGACCCTGGATGTCCTACCATCGACTGCTCCATTGGGACACATCACTTCGAGCATGCACTGTGCGACTTGGGAGCAAGTGTCAGTGTCATGCCAAAGGTAATATTTGATAAACTAACCCATGCTGTTTTGTCCCCTACATCAATACATTTGCAGTTAGCGGATCAGTCAATTTGCCATCCTGCGGGGGTAGCTGAGAATATCCCCGTAAAGATACGCGAGTTCCTGGTCCCTGTGGATTTCGTGGTACTCGACATGGAGGTGGATGAAAAGACTCCACTTATCCTGGGAAGACCATTTCTCAGCACTGCTAATGCACATATTGACGTTGGAGCTGGAGAAATTCAATTTACAATCAATGGGGCCCAGGAGAAGTTCAACTTCAAACCAAAGGTAGTGCAATGCTCACTAATCTTGGCAGTGGATGTGGCAACCGTCACATTCATAACTAGGCCAAAGAAAAAGACCAATCCAACGCCAAGAGCAAAGAGCAAGAAAATATGGAAGAAGAAGGTAATACAACCGATGACACCTCCGAAGAAAATTTCTGTATCAACTCAAGGAGGAGGTCCTGTTCTAAGGACCTGAGGTAACAGCTCTTCCATCAAGGTAAGCCCACTGACCTTTAACTTTAAGTTACTTATTAAACTTCCTTCATCTTTTCCAACCCTTCTATCAACTTGAGTTAAGACAAGTAAAGTAAAAATAAAAACTCACTGAGCAAGGTGGACACCAGGTGGGGCCCAAAGGGGGGTCGCCCGACCCCACTTTGGTGGCCCCCACCTATCATCTCGTGTCCTTTGCCACTTCCTGTCATGACATGCTATGCTCCATTCAAGAAAACACCAAAACATTACCATGTCAACTCATGTAATCCCACTTGATCAACGAATTGAACCGTGCATGAGAATTCTCTAACTCTTTCATCTATTTTTCTTGCATGTGCTTGTTCTGTTACTCGTGTAGTGTGCCCAGCATTACTCAAGAGTGAGAGGAGGGGTCGGCCGACCCCATGGTTGGCCCCACTTCCTCCCCTCCTCTGGTGTATGGCAGCACAAGTAATGTAGGGAGAGTGAGTATAGAAATAAAGACTCATAAACATCGACACTCACCCTAGGAGCTAGAGTTTCTAGTTCTCATCCCCTGCTTCCACTAAAACGTAAGTGAAATTAGGAGACACTGCTAACTTAACAAAAACCATCTTCTTCTTTCTAAAGTCACTTAAGCAACCCCTAGACAAATCACTCTTGCTAAGTATGGGAAAGATACTTGCTTAAAGCCTTAAGTAAATCAACATTTTGAGAAGCTCATCCCGTGAAGCATCTCATGAGCAAACATCCACCCATCTAGTCTTGTCTTGTTCCCTCCTTTCTCTTTCACCACATTCCAAGAAGAGATTCTTTGAGAAAACATCCAAAAGAAAGGAGAGAGTGAGTGGAGATGGGGAACCAGCCATGGCACACATTCATCATCAATCTGGTGAACAGCTAGCGCAAAGAGGAGGTGGTGATGGGGTCGCCCGACCCCCTCCCTGTAGCATTCCTTATTTCTCTCTTCCCATCCATCTTTCCTTGACACAAGGTGTTGGCCATTTGTGGTTTCGTGGAAAAAGAGGGGTCGGCCGACCCTGACAAAGTGCCCTCTGCACTTGTCCTCTCTTCCATCCACTCACTCATTCACTCACAACCATTTTCCTCTACTAGCAACTCAAGAAAATCATCAACACTCTTCCTTTCACTTTCCCTATTGCTCAAGTGTTCACCCGTCGAGAAATCAAGAGAGGTAATCAGCCGGTAAGAAGAGTTAAAATCTAAACTAACCTCTCTGGTGGAAGTGGTGTTCGTTATTTTCTTGATCTAGCATGAAGAATCCACTCAAGAACATAGGGAAGAAAGTGTGTGGAGCGTTTAGCGGAAGCTCATCAAGGCACTCCCATGGCACCATGAGTTCGGTAGAAGAGTACTCCTCTCATCAGGGACTTCCCTCTGAGACTCATGAGGAGCAAGAGCATGAGGCCATGCCACAGCAAACACCACTTAATGAAGAAGCAGCACCTCTACGGATGCAAGATATAGAGACCGGACTTTTGCTCACCGTAGAAGAAATGGAGAAGCTTAACCATCTACGCCACCGTGAATTCAAGCATACCAAGGTAATTGACCCTAAATTCCTCAAAGACACAGGTATGTATGAGGAATTCTTTGATGTCTTTGCTGCAATAGGATGGGGTGAATTTTGGGACTTTTCGGAACACCTAGGTAGCAAGATTCTCACTCTAGAATTTTTGAGCACCGTAAGGGTAACCGAAACAACCATTTACTTTCGCCTAAGAAACCAAGATTATGATTTCACATGGGACCATCTAGCTGCATGTTTAGGCTTTATGAATTTTAAAACCAACGTAGAAGTTGCCACAAGGGGTTTTAATAGACAAGAATTTTGGCATGAAATAACTGGGGAGAATCTAATTGGAAAGACTTACCCACGTACTAGCCATATTTGCCATCCCACACTACGGTTCATGCACAAATGGATAGGCATCACTCTATTCCCTAGAGATGACATTCGGATTGTGCGGGAAATTGATAATAGAATTCTATATGCCATGGTGAATAGAATTCGTATTGCACCGGTAAAAGCCATGGTACATCATTGGATCACTATAGCATGGAAGAATGACCCAATTGAGTTCACCTCTATAATTACAAAATTGTGTGATTACATTTTGATCCTTGATGACACCATCCAGTACATACCCACTCCGAGAACTGTGTTAGGAAAATATCATTTCATTCAAGCAAAAGTAATTACGCGTGGCCCCAATGACACAATTGAATTTATATTGCGTAAATCAAATGCAAGACTCATTTTGCCACAACCAGAGTTAAAATTATACGGGGGCCACCCGTTAATGCCTAATGTTCCTGGAGTTGGAGGACGTAGAAGTTTTGCAGGGCCATTCACACGTGGACAGTCACGAGCTGAACAGCAAGATGATTCAGATAATGAGGGCACTTCCAATGCCATGCACACCTCCGGGACGGGGAGGAGACGTAGTACCCGGTTGTCTCTTTCTTCTTCGCAGGAGATTGGAAACCGCAGTCACCGTCATGACATGGAGCTACTCAGATCAGGTATGGCTACATTGCGTACTAACCATGAAGCCATTCACACTACCACTGTGGAAACCCAACAGCAAATCCAAAATTTTGAGGAGAGCAGCAATAGAAACTGGTGCCAAGCCTACACATCATATCACCTGCCCGTACCACCATACATTCCTCAACCACCACATGCATATCCACCTCCTCCTGCACAATATCCTCCACAGCAATATCCTCCACCATATCCACCATATCCATCGTATCCACCCCAGTGAGGAAGGACAAGCTTGGGGGAGATCCTCTCCCCCACCAAGGTAAGTATTCTATCCTATTTATTTCCATGCATTTTATCATTCTTGCTCTAAAAAAAAAATTAGCATTTCCCTTTAGCATATATGTTTCATGTATGTCTATATCCCTCATGGAAATGATGACTAGTTTCTTGTTAATGTTTCTCTAGTACCTAGTATACAACTTAGTATTTCTCCAAGTATGGATCACTTAGCTCACTTAAACTGCCATGAACCTGAAAACTTTGTGGGTTGCAAGTGCTAGAACTAAGTCTAAGTTGTTGTGGGACATGAGATAGTGAGACAAGAGCTGCTATAATATTATTCTAAGCATGCATGATTATCAGAGATTTATTCTTAAAATGATCAAACCCTTAATTGTTCCTCAATGGTGATGAATTCCTACCACAGCTATATCTACTTTACATGATTGCAACCTTTCCACATAAGCTATTTGCTTTGTGTTGAGTGTCGTCAAGTCTTGTTGACCCCTGTTAAGAGACTTTTCATGCTCCTAAGATCAAGATCACGTACACACCACATATATATATGCTGCTTCTACACTAGAAGTACGCAACCACATGTATTTCGCATCCACTAAATAGGTTGCTCCATACTCTAAATGTTAGAATATCTCTCTCTAAGCATTATTTGGTAAATGAGACATCAAAAGCCTAGGCAAAATGAAATAAAAAGATGGACATGTGCAAGTCCACAAAAAAAAATAAAAAAATTTGAGCACATAAAGCTCGAAGAAAAAGAAAATGCTAGCCATGTCTCAATATACAAGTAGAGAGAGTGTAGCAAATAAAGGAGCAACCTAGTCCACCATATATCACACTTGCACATCTTGATCTAGGAGTATGACACTTCTCTTCAAGGATCCGAGCTTTGACTTCGCAACACATGCAAAGTAAGTATGCTATCTCCTTTCATCCCTACCTTAAGCTCCACATAAGCCTTTTAGAAATAGGATGAAATAGAGAAGGCAACTCTATCATATGCCTTGGTGAGGAATTATACACCATTTGAGTGACATGAGAGAACCATATGAGGAACATTTAAGTTTTCTTTTGAAAATATCACAAAACCTCTGATATGAAACTTGCTAAGAATGAGAAAGTTAGTGCTCAAGTCAAACTGTTCTGTCTTTCAAACCACCTAAGACAAAGGAAAAGCCATAAGCCCCATAAGGGACTAAGGTAATATGGGTAAGTTTACATAGCTAAATTTTTCATGCAAAGAGAAGAACTTTGTTGTACACATGGTACTCTTGAAATGTGAACATAGTAACAATACCTGATCCACCGAGGCTAAGTTTGATTGTTTGCTCGGGACGAGCAAAGGTTAAGCTTGGGGGATCTTGTTGACGGTGGATATACCATAGAAATCCACATACAAAACACCGTCAACATGCCTCGGTTGCAAGGGGAAATGACATGACATGAACATATTTTATCCATAACTAGTTCCACTTGTACTCTTAGCTTGTTTATGCAGGAACAACAAATTCAAGACATTATTTGACAAAGCCAACATCAGAATCATCAAGAGGAGATCGAGGGGACAACAGGTGACACCCTGGGCCCACAGGGAGGGGGTCGCCCGACCCCTCTTTGGTGGGACCCAGGTGTGCCACCTACTCCACCGACATAAGGGACCATTGTGGACACTGCTGGTGGGCCCAGGTGGTCAGGAGTGGGGTCGCCCGACCCCACATGTAAGGCGGTTTCAGGGTCGGTGGCCTCCCACCGACCTTCCCCACATGTCTCACGTGTTGGTTTGCCCCTGCCGTTGATCAAATGGCGGTTGTGAAGTCGGTTTGATCCAAGGGTGGAGAGGCATGATCACACGGATCGATGACGTGGCGGTGGAGTAGCCCCTACTCCACCTCTCCCTATAAATAGAGGCTGATTTCACCCTTCCAAGGCATGATGAATTCAAGGTTCAAGTATCCAAGCTAGATACAAGTGAGTAGTAGTAGTAGTAGTCTAGTGTGGGAGTTAGAGTTGAGTCGAGCGAAGCTCGGGGTCTCCGGAGTCGTCTTCTGGAGAGTCTGGTATAGCTCTTGTATCTTTTCTCCTGTAAGACTTGTTTTCTTAATATATTCTCTTTCTACTTTTCTAAGTATTACTTTGTGTAATATTATTCTTGCAATAGTATTGTAGTGTTCTATCTTGTCCTTTAGTAGTTACATATTAGATTGTGATCCTGTAACAAGCTCGTGGCTGTTTCCCATCGCCTTTAGCAAGGTGCTATAGTTGTTTGATCGCAGCTAGAGTAGTGAGAGTTAGCGTAAGCGCGGTGCTTAGGCTAGGTCTTGCCTTTGGGTGTCGCTGGCTCGGACGGAAAGTAGGGGCGCACTCCCTAGGAGGTGACAGATCGTGGGCGGCATTAGGTTCTCCTCACGTACGAGCTAGTTCTTAAAAGATAAGGCGTCCATAAGCCCAATAGTCGCTTTCGGTAAGGGGTTAGGTGAAAAACCTTTTAAGCGTCTTACCAGCTCGGCTATCCCTGGCAGCCATTAGTAAGGTATCAATCTAGTGTGTCTCTGCTATTTGATTAAGATTAGTTCACGAGAGTAGAATTAGAAATCCTAGGAACCTGTACTCACTCGTTGTCCTCCCACCTAGCTACTCTACTCTAGTTATCTTGTAGTTATCCTTTTTGATTATCTCTGGATCATCATCATCCCTTCCTTCACCTTTCGTTACCACCTCTCTGCACTAGTTGTAACTAAGTTGAGATATGATCTCTTTTCTTACAAGCATTTCTAGCTATTGCTTTCCCTTGGGAAAATATAAATTACGATACCTTGGAATACTCCCGGGTGAAGTGCTACAGCGGTACCTTCTGTGCGCTTGCGGAATTATCCAATATTTAATAGAGTTACCACACCAGGCATTTCTGGCGCCATCACCGATATCCGGTGGTTGCGTTAAGAAGTGCCAACACCTGCATGATGGGTACCGATATGAATCAGCACAAGGGTGGCCCGATCCTCACGACAGTATATCAAAAGAACAAGGATAACTTGCTATGAACAGTGGGTAACTAGCTTTATACCTGACAAAGGTTGGATGCGACCAAGCGATGGGGAGAGAGGCACCGAAACCACGAAGACTTCGACTCGATCTCCGAATGACCACAGAACCACAATCCAGAACTAATCCACACAATACGGCGCAGCCGAACAGAAGCCGTAGAGCACGAAGTAGGGGAACCCAGAGGATTCACTTCACAAGTCCAAGAAGAACAAGGAAGAACAAAGGTTGAGTAAGGCACTCAGCAGCACGGCTGCAAAATCATGTAGTTTATCAAAATGATCAAAGGTTCCTAATAGCTTAGAGGTAGGGAATATTTATATAGCAACAACCCTGCTAGATGGGTATGAAAATGAAATGGAATTTCTAAAGGAAGGCAATGTGAAAGGTCCCCTCGGAATGGAGTCCCAAAGTGGCTTCGCGTGACTGTTGGCCTCTAGAGCAGTTTCTAATAAACTGAACATAACTTCTTATTGAGAAGTTCAAATAACAAACCGTTTCTTGGGTATGAAACTAGACTCCAAGAGCTTTCCAGCAATGTATGCCATGCACCACGAAACATTGTAGATTGGTACAGTTTTACACGGTAAGTTGTACCAACATTCTGTCACGACAGACTGTTGACCTTCTGAGCAGTCTTGACAAATCCAAGCATAACTCTTGATTGCGACGTCCAAATGAGATGAGACTTGAGGCATTGGAACGAAGACTCGACAAGCTTTCCAACAAGTCCTCATGGGCCTTCATAACTTTTGTGAGTAAAAGGTTATGAAGATTTCTTTGCACTGGTCCGTTCTTGACTCTACTGGTCCGTTTTGCTAGTCTGTCAGGGACTTGCACTGGTCCGTTCTTCACTCTAGTGATCCGATTTGCTAGTCCGTCTTGAGGGTTCGATTCATCCTTCTCTTCTTCTATATAACTGAGTACAATCAAGGTACAACACTTAGGTAGTATATAATTCTCATTAATATTAAAATGAATCTCACAAAGTAGAGCGTGGACCTCTTGTTGTAGCTTCTTTGCATGACTACGTGTAACCGGTCCATCGATGACTTGGTTGGTGTCGGTGTATGTAAAACTTGAGTGGTTGTAGCTTGACTTGGAGCTTGTAACATCTTGCTTGCTGGCAAGGTCATATCATCCTCCCCCTATTGAAAAGGAGTCGTCCTCGACTCTAACTCTTCTAATCCAAAGAGTTGTGCTAGGCCATCGGTTTGTAATGTTGTGATAACATTGCAATCTTCTCGTTCCATGATAGCAAGGTGTTTGAATCTATAATCATATAAACCAAGTAGTAGCCTTGTATGTGGAAACCTAAATGATTTGGAATTAAGTTTAGCTTTCACCTTGAGTGGATGCTTGAATGTTGATTGCCTTGGTATGGTCTCATCATCCTCCCTCCCTTCAAGAGAAGTCGTCCACGACTTTTGTTTACCTGAAAACAGCTTAGACAAAATAGAGGGTGGATGTACTTGATAATTCCAATAATCATTCCTTTTATTTTGTTCATTTGTTCCATTATGAATTATTTTTGCATTATTTCCTTTTCCATGTAAGTAACATTCTCTCAACTTTGGTGAACCTGCAAACAGTTTAGAGGATGGAAGCACAAAAATTTCTTCCAATCCAATCATTTGATTCATGTTATCATGTTTTATCTTTAAAAGGTCCAACTTTTCATCTGTTGATGCAAAACTGATCTGCAAACACAAAGGGCTAATACCCGATTCAAACGTTAAGGCGTGCCAGCCGATTTAACCTTACTATCGGCAAAGGTGATAACTCGAATACTTTAGTCCTGACAACAGCGATGCGCCCGGATGTCACGGCTAAGAGGTACTCACGCGGAACTTAAGGATACGCCGAGCTTGAGTCGACGAATTCCTAAGAACTCGTAACAAAAAGAAAACGTATGACGAAGTCGTCGAAAAGTAAATGCTAGAATATGAGTAAAAACGTGTGTTTGATTGATTGATAGATGTCCTGATTACAAGGTCTTAGGGCTTATATTTATACCCTGCTCAAAGAGCTACGACCAGACACGATTAGAATTCGAATTCCAAATTACACGGAACCCGTATACAAAACGATACGAATAACATAAGGAAATAATAAAACCATCCTTCGTGACAAACCGAAACTCCTCCACATGACAACTGGCAGCTTCCGGACTCCTCCTTCGCGTCATCGGCAATCCCCTTGCCATAGTCATCGGCAGACCCTTTTACTTGGTCATCGGCACTATATTACTGTCTGAGGACTTAGTCACATTCAACCTTTCCCTCATCGGCAACCATCCTTACCAGCAACCCGCATCGTACTGCCACCCTGTCCTGCCATCCTGGACACGTGCCCAAAAATGGTGTCAACACATGCCCCCCAGTTTCGGAGTATAAAACTATTAATGCTCCGAAATTCTCTGCAGTAATGATGTCTTCTCCGCAATTAATGCTCCTAATCTGGTAACCGACAACCTCAATCTGGGCAACTCTGATCCTAATCCTCCGCAGATCCCTCGAAATCCACAACTTCCCAAACGGGCATCTCCCTTAGTCGTACATCGGCAACAATACCGTTACAAAGATCTGCCGATGCTCTGCCCAGGATATTCGTAAAAACGGTTACTTCCCCTCTATCCGCCCATCGGCAGGACGACCGTTATAGAATATCACCGATGGACCGACCAGGAGATCGTGCACAGTAAAATATCTTTAGATAATGACCGCTTCCTGTCAAATCACCTGCACAATCCCTGGATTATCGTGCGAACAGTTACCATATCCACTTGAGTACCCTCGGGTTTCTCGGATGCGGCAAAGAAATAAGTCAGATTTGCCCTTGTCCATCTTGCCCTATAAATAGTTCCTTCTTGGGTACTCCTCCCCCATTACATCATTCTGCCATCCAACTTCACTTTTCCAGCGGCGGCGCCATTCTCAATCCTCAAGATCTCCGACAAGCATTCTTCTTCATCAACTCCGGCGTCTTCCAGCGTCCCCTTCACGACAAGATGGCCGTCGGCTTCGTCGTCCCTGAGGTCAGACTTCCATCTCATCTGCCGTACCTTTTTCCTGCATTCCTGTTCATCTGCGATTTACCTTACCGAATATTTCCTTCTCCTTTTTCTTTGTATCTTTATTCCCCAAAACACCAGGAGTTATCCAACAAAATTGTCATTCCTACCGATCAACCACATCTTCAATGCCTCGGCCCTCTAGGGGATCCAGATCCAACCGACCTTATCAACGTAGAAACCAACAGGATTCCCTTTAGAGCTGAAAACTTTGCTCTAGATCTATGGAAGGACACCTTTCGCTCTTGGCCTAGCCCTACTGTAGGGTGGAAAGACTGGTTCTTGAGGGTCAGCAACTCTTATGAAGTTCAATGGGGTGAGAGGAAATTAGCTCAATGCATTAGGCTGTCCATTGCCGATATGCACAGGAACGAGTCATTGCTGATAGCCGCATCTTACTTTTGGTCAGACACTCTCAACGCTTTTGTTTTTGGCCACGGCCCTGCTTCTCCTACCCTTGCCGATGTAGCCATGCTTACTGGGTTAGACATATCCTCTGCCGATAGCACCCACTTTTTTGATACCGCCCCCAGTGCCAAAGTGGAGACTCGCGCTATCGGCGGCTGGTCAGGGTACATCCAGAAGTACCGCGGGAGAGGGCCTGTCACCATAAAGGAACAAACCACTTTCCTGAACATGTGGCTAGACAAGTTTGTATTCTGTGGTCGATCGGCAGGACCGACTTCTGTCTATCTATCGGCAGCAGAAAGACTGGCTAGCGGTGGTCAATTTCCTCTCGGCCGTTATTTGCTCGGCGCTGTTTATCACCTTCTTCATCAGATAGTCCAGAAACTCCTGCTCGGCCAACCTATCGGCAACTTGGGAGGTCCTTGGTGGTTTATTAATATGTGGCTCAATCTGCACCTGCACAAGCGCCTCGATCTCAACTTGTTCTCTCAGCACTTCCCAAGAGATATAGCCGAGAACCATGTGTTGGGTGAAGAGGAATCGGCAACACGTGCCCCCCTGAACTTTGGCGAAGCTGTTATAGTTTTACCCGGTTCAGGGAACACTCCGGATCAGATCGGCCGATTCTTCGAAACGCTGTATGAGGGTCTGGCCAGAGATGAACGACCATGGCTGGCTTATGACGACCCAGATAGCATGCTCCCTCTGACCTTCAATCCGTTCGACGAAGCTCTTGATAGGGACAATGAGGTGATGATGGCAATCGTGACTCCCAGAGCCATACCAGTGAACTTCTTCGGCAGCACGAAAACTTCTCCCCAAACTTATGAATTTTATAATCCATCGGCATTAGCTCGCCAGCTAGCTTTCGGCCAATTGCCGATCGCACTTCCTTATGCCGATGTAATAAAGCCCAGAGAACCCATCGCTAACCTCCTCGAGTGGACTCGAGTAGCCCAGCTACCACCAAATGCCGATACAGATGTAGATCTGTCAGAATGGGTTCCAGCTGCCTTTATCACTCAAGCATACAAGCTATGGTGGGCAGAATGGAAGGAGAATCTATTCTGCAGATCGGCCCTCTCATACCGCGGCATGATCGACCCCGAATACGAAGTCCCTGACGACACTGTAAGTATTTTAAACCGATGTCTCATTTTCCAATACTATTCCCATCGGTAACTTACCCCTGTATTCTTTTTGCAGATTGACAACACCCCCCCATCGGTTAGCAGGAGTGGCAAGCCGATCGACTTATTCCCATCAGGCCCGATCTCCTCAATCGGCCACAATGCTCCCACTCTGGCTTCCATCGTGCACCGGGGTGCGCGTCTCAAGAAAGTTACCACCAGGAAAACTCAGACATCACCAACGGTAACTGCTTCCACTCTGGCGCAAGCTTTCAAGGCAATCTGTTAAAACCCTTTTTATTTATGCTGACTATCTTTATATCGGTTATCTGTGCTCATAAACTCTTTATCGTTGTTGCAGCAAACTGGTGCATCGGCAAAAGCCAAACGCCAAGGTGCCGATCCCCCCCAATCTAGCCAGCCAAAGAGGAAAGGCGCCCAAGGTGCTAAGACCGGAACAAAGCGTCAGAAAGTGGCAACTCCTCCTCCTCCTCCGGTGTCTCCAATCCTGGTGGAATCTTCCCCTTCTCCTCCAGAAGTCCAGGCACAGCAAGCACCATCTCCTCAATCAATACAGGAAGCACCACAGATGGAAGAACCTCAGCAAGAAGAACCTCAAACGGCAGGTACGTCAGCTGACGTAGGTGAACAAACAACTGGCCCGGCAGGTCCAGTTATATCATCGGCGGTTTCCTTAATTCAAACAACTGTTGTTCCTCTTCCGGGTAACATGTCCCAACAATACTCCTACCGATAAACTTATTTTCATTTATTCTTATAATCCTTCCTGTCCTCTTTCAGGCGATATCGTTCTATCGGCAACATTTGCCGATCAACCTGCAGCTCCATCGGCCTCTCTGAGTCAACGGCAGGAAATCGCCTTGAAGCAAGTAAGTCATCCACTTTTCCACCGGTATCATCTGCCGAAGTTTTGACCATAAAATTGACCTATTTCATTTTCATTTTTAGGAACAAGATTCTCCCGACAGCTTGTTCTCCTTCGCTATTGATATCTTCAAAGAAGAAGGCGAGGAAGCAAGCTCCTCTCGGGCAGTTGGAACTGTATCGGCAGAAACCAGAGCTAGGCTGGAGGAGCTATCGGCCATACTTCATCAAGACACAACTCAACTGGTCGACGATTCTGACCCAGCCAAGGCCCTGTTCAAGACTCTTAGAGGCCAAATTCCTGCCGATGCCGAAGAAGCACTCTTCCACGCTGCACATCTAGAAAGCCGCCAGCTACAGTATCAGAGAGCTACTCGACGCCTTGCCGACAAAGCTGCTCAAATCCAGCTCTCTGAGGAGATGATGAAAGAAAAACTCTTAGCCGATGAGAAACATAAGAACATCGGCATCTTAAAGTCCTCAGGTGATGCACTGAAGCAGAAAATGTCTGATCTATCGGCAAAAAGAGAAGCTCTGCTGGCTGAACTCAAGCAAGTAGAAGACGCCCTGTCCCAAGCCCAGCAAGAAGATAGTCAACTGCCGGAGACCATCAAGCATCTTGAACAGGAACGAAACGTCCATGGTCGTAAAGCGCTGCAACTGAAGAGGAAGCTGAAGCCAATTGAAGGTTCTGCCGATGACGATATCAAAGAGATAGAGACAGCCAACCAGATTCGGCTGCGCGCCATATCTGCAATCCAAGCGCTGCTGAACATCTGAAGCTTTCATCGGCGACACACCTTTGTTTCTCCGTTTTTAGCTTTTAGTCTAGCCGATAAGACTGTTATCGGCATCTTTTGAAACATTAAGTCTGCCCTTGAACATTTAAATTCAGCCGATAGGAGTGTTATCGGCACTTAACCTTTTATGCATCGATCCATATGCTGGGGTAGTACTTCTTCAAATATTTGCCATTTAACGCTCTGGGAAATTCAACTCCTTCGAGAGTTTCTAGAACATAGGCATTACCAGGAGCTGAGCGTTTTATCCGATAAGGACCTTCCCAATTAGGAGACCACTTCCCAAACTTTGAACTTTTAGTCCCGACTGGCAAAATCAACTTCCATACCAAATCCCCATCGGCAAACTCCTTAGCCTTCACCTTTTTATCATACCATCTGGCAACTCTCTTCTTATTTTCTTCTATACTCATTAAAGCCTTTAAGCGATGCCCTGCTAAATCATCTAACTCATCGGTCATTAAAGTGGCATAATCATCGGCAGCCAATTGATCTTGAAAAGATAATCGCCTAGATCCAGCCTTAATCTCCCAAGGCAAAACTGCATCATGTCCATATACCAATTGATAAGGTGACACCTTGGTTGATCCATGACAAGCCATCCGATAAGACCATAGTGCTTCATTCAACAATGTATGCCACCGCCTAGGATTTTCTTCAATCTTTCGTTTAATAAGCTTGATAATTCCCTTGTTAGACGCTTCGGCCTGCCCATTGGCTTGAGCATAGTAAGGAGAAGAATTCAACACTTTAATTCCCATACCGATTGCGAATTCATCGAACTCCCCCGACGTGAACATGGTGCCCTGATCGGTAGTAATCGTTTGGGGAATCCCAAATCGGTAAATAATATGCTCCTTCACAAAATCAATCATATTGGCCGATGTGACTTTCTTCAAAGGAATAGCTTCGACCCACTTGGTGAAATAGTCAGTGGCAACTAGAATGAATTTATGCCCTTTGCTAGATGGTGGATAAATCTGGCCGATCAGATCGATGGCCCATCCCCGGAACGGCCAAGGTTTTATTATAGGATTCATAGCCGATGCGGGTGCTCTCTGGATATTACCGAACTTTTGACAACCTTGACATCCCTTGAAATATTTAAAACAATCTTCAAGTATGGTTGGCCAAAAATATCCATTCCTTCGAATCATCCACTTCATCTTAAAAGCTGACTGATGCGCTCCACACACTCCTTCATGGATTTCTCCCATCAAACTTCTGGCTTCATCATCACCCAAGCATCGGAGAAGAATTCCGTCGATAGTTCGATAATACAATTCATTTTCAAGGATCACATACTTGGTTGCTTGAAATCGAACCCGTCTTTCAACTTTTTTGGATGGATCTTTTAGATAATCAATAATTTCTTCCCTCCAATCACCGGCACTGACTGCCGATGTCGCATTAATCATTGGCTGATATCCCGAGGCATGCTGGGCCAACCGATTAGCGTCTTCATTATGCAATCGGGGAACATGCTCCAATCGGAAGTTCTTGAATTCTTTTAACAGTTGCATACTTCTCTCGAAATAGGTTATGAGAACTTCACTTCGGCATTCATAGCTTCCGACCAATTGATTTATAACCAACATGGAATCTCCGAATACTTCAACAGCATCAGCACGAACTTCTCTTAACAACTCCAATCCCCTGATCAGAGCTTGATACTCAGCCTGATTATTTGTTGATGTAGCAACAATCGGCAAGGAAAACTCATACTTCCTCCCTTTAGGAGAAACTAATACAATACCGATTCCTGCTCCTCGGTCACAGGTAGATCCATCAAAGAAGAGCGTCCAGGGTGCAATTTCCAAGGTCTCCACTAGACCGCAATGCTGAGTCACAAGATCGGCCATAACCTGCCCTTTGACCGCCTTAGTCGATTCGTAACGCAAATCGAACTCCGACAGCGCCAAAATCCACTTACCGATCCTACCACTCATAATCGGCATAGATAGCATGTATCGGACCACGTCATCTTTGCAAACAACAGCACATTCGGCCGACAACAGATAATGTCTTAGCTTGATACATGAGAAATATAAGCACAAGCACAGCTTCTCTATGGCCGAATACCTGGTTTCAGCATCAATCAACCTCCTGCTCAAATAATAAATTACTCTCTCCTTCCCTTCAAATTCTTGAACTAAAGCTGAACCGATAACCGATCCATCGGTAGATAAATATAATTTGAAGGGCTTCCCTTGTTGGGGTGGAACTAAAACTGGAGGATTCACTAGATACTTTTTGATCTCATCCAGAGCCAACTGCTGTTCTTCTCCCCAAACAAACTCTTGATCGGCTTTCAATTTAAGAAGGGGACTGAAAGCACGAATTCTCCCAGATAAATTCGATATAAATCTTCTGATAAAATTCACCTTGCCGATCAAGGATTGGAGCTCGGTTTTATTGGTAGGGGCCACTATTTTATTGATGGCATCAATAGATCTTCGACTAATCTCAATACCCCTCTGATGTACCATAAAACCAAGAAACTGCCCTGCCGATACGCCAAATGCACACTTGTTGGGATTCATCTTCAATCCATGCTTCCTTGTGCACTCCAACACTCTTCGTAAATCGGCAAGATGCTTTGAGAAATCTCCAGACTTGACCACCACATCATCAATATAAATTTCTACGATCTTGCCGATGAACTCATGAAATATAAAATTCATAGCCCTTTGATAAGTAGCACCGGCATTCCTTAACCCAAAAGTCATGACTATCCATTCAAATAGTCCAACATGACTAGGACACCTGAATGCGGTTTTTGGAATATCCTCTTCTGCCATGAATATTTGATTGTAACCCGCATTACCATCCATGAAGCTGATGACCCGATGGCCAGCCGCAGCATCAACCAGCAGATCGGCGACAGGCATTGGATATCCATCCATCGGCGTAGCTTTATTGAGATTCCTGAAATCGATGCACACCCGAAGCTTCCCGTTCTTCTTGTAAACCGGGACGACATTGGAAATCCATTCAGCATACCGACACTGCTGAATAAACTTAGCTTCAATAAGTTTAGTGATTTCGGCCTTAATATCAGGTAGAATGTTAGGATTACATCGGCGGGCTGGTTGCTGATGTGGCCGAAATCCAGACTTAATGGGTAACCGATGTTCAACAATTGATCGGTCTAAACCAGGCATCTCTGTATAATCCCAAGCAAAGCAATCTTTATATTCCTTTAACAAACTAGTTAATTGCCGTTTACACTCAGGATCTAGTTTAGCGCTAATAAAAGTAGGCCTAGGCCTATCACCACTACCTATATCTACTTCTACCAAATCATCGGCCGATGTGAATCCCTGGCCTAATTTTCCATCATCGGCGAATCTATCCATTAAAAACCATCGTCAGAACCGACTGCTTGGATCGGTGGAATCTCATAATCGGCAACTTTGAGAAAATCTTTCTCCCAAACTTCTCCTGAAATGCACCTAGTCTTTTCATAAGTATCCGCTTCTGCTGATGCGATAACATAAGAAGAATCCCCTGGGACGATCTCAATCTTGTCACCTACCCACTGAACCAAGCACTGATGCATTGTAGATGGGACACAACAATTGGCATGAATCCAATCTCTCCCCAATAATAAATTGTAGGCACCTTTTCCGCTGATCACGAAAAAGGTCGTCGGCAAGGTTTTGCTGCCGATGGTCAACTCCGCACATATCGCCCCCTTGACCGGAGACACGTTTCCCTCGAAGTCCTTGAGCATCATATCGGTCTTGGTCAAATCTTGATCCCCTTTCCCAAGCTTCCGATATACTGCATATGGCATAATATTAATAGCAGCCCCACCATCAACTAGGATCTTAGTCATTGGCTGCCCATCAACCCTTCCTTTGAGGAACAAAGCTTTAAGATGCTGCCTCTCGTTATCGGCAGGTTTCTCAAAGATAGCCGTCATTGGATCCAGAGCCAACTGAGCTATCTGATCAGAAAATCCCAACTCATCGTCACTGGCCGGTGCAAGAAACTCCATCGGCAACATGAATACCATGTTGACGCCTGCCGATGGACCTTCTTTCTTAGCGTCTGACGGCTGCCGACTCCCAGAGTTCTCTCCTTTATTTAGCTCTTCCTGCCTTTCACGTTGCAATCTCCTTTTCTGTGTCTTGGTTAATCCTTGAGGGCACCATGGAGGAAGTGGCCTTTGTCTTGCCGTCGGGCGTTGGTTCTCTCTTGACTCCATGCGATGCGTGTTAGTATCCCTGCAAAATATGAATTCATCGGGAACCCGCGCATCAGCCATTCTTTCAAGCTCCTCTCGGTTCCTGGGAAAATACTGGACACGGTCACCGAGCCGATCGTGAACGCTAAGCCTGCCCCCCAGCCGATCATGAACTGCCGCCCTTCCTCTGATCGGCCCATTAAATCGTCGTTCATCATCATGATAACGCCGATCGTTCCTGTCGTACCGATCATAACCGTTGCATTCAGGGCAGTCTCTGACAGTTGGAAGCTTGATATTTTCCTCCCAACAATGGATGAAGAATGGGCAATTCCAATGATCCCTGTGCCGATTCCACTCCTGTCGGCGTCTCTCTTCTTCCCGTTGATAATCTTCCTGCCGGCGCCGGTACCGATCTTCCCGTTGTTGCCATCTCTCTCGAGGCCTTCTATGAGTTATGACAATACCAGATCGAGGAATTCTTCCTGAGCTAGCCCCTTCCTGGACCAAGCCCTTACTTCTTGCATCGGCGGTAGTAACTTGATGCTGAGGATCTACCGATGCACTCTTCTGAGCTGTCTCCGACGTTAAGACCTTAGCCTTCCCCTTAGCATCCAACATGTTCGTCGGGAAAGGATGTTGGTCTATCTTCATCGGCTTCTGGGCTTTGGAACTATCAAACTTGATTCTCCCTGACTCTATGGCCGATTGCAGCTGTTGTCTGAATACTTTACACTCATTGGTATCATGTGAAGTTGCATTATGCCACTTGCAATACCTCATCCTCTTCAACTCTTCTGCCGACGGGATCACGTGGTTAGGTGACAATTTGATTTGACCTTCTTGAAGTAGAAAGTCAAATATCCTATCGGCCTTGGCGGTGTCAAATGCAAACTTCTCTGGTTCCTTCTGCCCAAAAGGACAGGACATCGGCTTCTTGTTTTTTACCCATTCTGCCAAACCGATTACTGGTTCTTCATCGGAATCTGAGCTTGTTGCTTCATCAACGAATGAGACTTTCTTATTCCATGCCCTCTTAGGCTCGAAAGGCTTGATGTCTTGATCGGATATCCTCTGCACCAAGTGACTTAAACTTTCAAACTCCTGAGAGGCATACTTATCCCTGATGTGTGGCAACAAACCCTGGAAAGCCAAATCGGCTAGCTGCCGATCATCCAGAACCAGGCTATAGCATTTATTTTTGACCTCTCGTATCCTCTGCACAAATCCCTCAACCGACTCATCATTACGTTGCCTCAACTTGACCAAGTCGGTGATCTTCTTCTCATGAACCCCCGAGAAGAAGTATCTGTGGAATTGCTTCTCTAGATCGGCCCAAGTAATTACTGAATTGGGAGGCAACGATATGAACCAAGTAAAGGCCGATCCAGACAATGATGATGAAAATAGACGAACTCTTAATTCGTCCCTGTTACCAGCTTCTCCACATTGAATAATGAACCTGTTGACATGCTCCATGGTTGACGTGTCGTCCTGTCCGGAAAACTTTGTAAAATCCGGTACCTTGTACCGATGTGGAAGCGGGATCAAATCATACGCTGGAGGATACGGTGTCCGGTAAGAATAAGTGTTGACTTTGGGTTTTATCCCAAATTGTTCCTTCATTACTTCAGCAATCTTATCGGCCCAATAAGCATCGGCATCTTGCCGATGAGGCAGCTGCGGATCCGGCACTTGGTGGCGAACCTCCACGTGTCTGTTTGGGACCTGACCTGTATGGAACATCGTATTGGTCACCTGTCCTCCAATCTGCGGACTACCAAACTGCTGTCCACCGACTGGCTGTCCTCCGAGTTGCTGTCCAAAATTTATTGGCTGGTTGGACATTCCCTGACCTTGGAACCCGGGATAAACCTGCCCTTGCTGGAACCCCGTAGTCTGATAACCCTGCTGGGGCGACTGTGGAAAGGCTTGCTGTCCAAGCCATCCATTATTAGCGTTCATCGGCATAGGTGCTGCCGATGATTGGTAATTGGGTATCGTCGTTGAATTGACATACCCCGACTGGGCCATAGGCCTCTGTTGCATCAGCATTGACTCTGCCGATGCGTTGGGCATCTGGAACATTGAATCTTGAGGATTTCCAGTGTGAGGCCTTGCAGTAGTAGTTGTGGTATACCGAGGACTCTGGTTCACCGGCACATTGGAAGGTACCGACGTCATAGGAGTTTTGCCCCTCATGTCAGTTGTCTGTGATGTTCCCGGCGTCAACTCTGGAGGCATACCATAACCCCACCAGTTGGGGGGAAGATTTAACCCTGACATTGCCGATGCCAACATATCTGTCGTCAGTTTATGCTGCCCAACTGAAATTTGGGGGTTGGTTGCCATCGGCATAGATAGTGCACCGGTAGTCCCCAATGTACTTGGAGGGACGGCAGACTGTGCACTTGCACTCGTCAAGGCAGCCGATGGAGCCGTGACCTCTGGTGCCGTGGGTTGATGATGGGAAGGGCCCACATAATCCGGCGGGATTTGTCCTTCCTTGAAAGTTCTTGCCACGGCGTTGAACACCGTGTTAGACAGTACACCAGCTTGGTTGATCAGCGCTCGATTGATGGCATTGTCAACCATGTCTTGAAGCTTGCCAGGATTAGCGTCGAAGGTGACCTGCCGTGGTGCCGGCAGTGCATCTTTCTGGACCACTTCGCCGCTTCTGTTTATGCTGAAAGACTTCAGGCACTGCTGCTTGAACTCTTCCATGGCTTGGGCAATAGCTTGCTTCTGCTCATCCTTAAGGTTAGCTTCCGTCACGGGGATGACGTTGTCTTGATCGAGGTCAGAGATCGACATGCTGATCTTGATCTTGAATCTGTCCCACTGGGCGTGCCAAAAGATGTGTTGATGCAAAACTGATCTGCAAACACAAAGGGCTAATACCCGATTCAAACGTTAAGGCGTGCCAGCCGATTTAACCTTACTATCGGCAAAGGTGATAACTCGAATACTTTAGTCCTGACAACAGCGATGCGCCCGGATGTCACGGCTAAGAGGTACTCACGCGGAACTTAAGGATACACCGAGCTTGAGTCGACGAATTCCTAAGAACTCGTAACAAAAAAGAAAACGTATGACGAAGTCGTCGAAAAGTAAATGCTAGAATATGAGTAAAAACGTGTGTTTGATTGATTGATAGATGTCCTGATTACAAGGTCTTAGGGCTTATATTTATACCCTGCTCAAAGAGCTACGACCAGACACGATTAGAATTCGAATTCCAAATTACACGGAACCCGTATACAAAACGATACGAATAACATAAGGAAATAATAAAACCATCCTTCGTGACAAACCGAAACTCCTCCACATGACAACTGGCAGCTTCCGGACTCCTCCTTCGCGTCATCGGCAATCCCCTTGCCATAGTCATCGGCAGACCCTTTTACTTGGTCATCGGCACTATATTACTGTCTGAGGACTTAGTCACATTCAACCTTTCCCTCATCGGCAACCATCCTTACCAGCAACCCGCATCGTACTGCCACCCTGTCCTGCCATCCTGGACACGTGCCCAAAAATGGTGTCAACATCATCAAATGGATGTTGAGAACTAATGTTATTCCAAAAATTATTGTGGCAGCAAAATTTATTCAAGGGTTTAGAAGTATAATTTTTAAATTCAATGCTCCAAGGTGTGATGAATAACTTTTCGGTGTATAGGCTTTGCTTTGCACAAGATTTCTAACTTTAAGTGGATGGTACGAACATGCTGACAACATAAATTGATCAAAACCATAAGCACCAAACATTTGTTGCATCTTAAAAGATTTCTCATTTTGTTTATCTCTCAACATTTTTGAGTCTAAATCAGCAAGCTTGTTATATGTTACACAAATGGCATGAACCTAGAAGGTATCTACAATATATTCTCCAATCAAGACAAATGTAAACTGGAAGCTATGAGTAGTATTCAATGAACTCAAAGATGTTATGTTAGAAATTTTCTCAAGCATTTGTTCAATATTGATAGGCATGTTAAGCATAGTATAACACAAACATTTAAGAGGAGATATCCTTGTAAACAAATCAGCACAAGTAACCGACTGGATGAGGTGTTGTTTGTTGTTATATGAAGTGTTGCAAGGATCATTCAAAGCACAAAGACTCTCATAAAAAAAAATTCAGCACTTGTATCAACATGAGTTCCAGTCAAATCAGCACAAATGTTTTGGTTTTGTTTTATTGCTAAAACAGTGATATCACAAGTACTCAGTATGTGTTGAACAATCAGACTTGATTTATTTTTCATGTATTTTAAATCCAATGATTCTACATGTACCAAGGTTTGAATCTCTGAATTTTTACCTTCATTGTTGATCTTAGATGGTTTTGATGAATTAACTAAAGGGTTGAGAAATGTGCAGCCATCTCTAAGATGTATGAGCAATGAAACATAATGCATCATATCACATATATGAATGCAAATCATCATGTATATGAACCATATCAAACCATAGAAAAGATCATGTATGATTGAACTTTGGTTATCAACTTGCAAAATTTCAGCACACAGGTGAACATGTGAAATAATCAAATCAGTGCAA
Organism: Sorghum bicolor; assembly: GCF_000003195.3. Classification (NCBI taxonomy): domain Eukaryota; kingdom Viridiplantae; phylum Streptophyta; class Magnoliopsida; order Poales; family Poaceae; genus Sorghum; species Sorghum bicolor. The sequence goes on along the minus strand of NC_012876.2, from coordinate 19,798,197 downwards.
ATATTTCGTGTATGGTTAATCCCATTTGAACCATATGTATTATCATAATTACTTGCCATTTTATTTTGTAAACTCAAATCTGATTTATTTTCAATAACTTTTAGACTTTTTGGTGGTGCCAGTACCAAGGATTGCACCTTTGAAATCTTACTGTTATCCATGTCATGGTTCAGGTTTTGGGAAACACACAATGGGTTTAGTTGAATGACTACCTTCTCATTTCTCCCAACAAGTATGGTGTTGTCTTGAGCATCCATCTCTTCCGTATTCTCATCACCAACCTGCACATTTGGAAAGACAAAACTAGAAGTAGAGATGAGAGTGTTAATTTTCAAGATATCCTCACTTGGCCTGCATTCTAAATATCTATTTTTCTGTGGTGTATCCCTCATACTCTCATTGTTGACACTCTCAACCTTATAGTGGGTGGAATCACTCAACTCACTTTTGTTTTCACTCTCTCTCATTTTGGCAATGTGGCTCTCATTCTCACATAGATTTTGATGCACAATTACTTCAACATCTTGTGAAGCCACATGTGCATGTGTATCGTTGTCATTGACAATCACTTGTTCTTCCTCATCGAAGATTGGGGGCTGATCATAATTCACAACATCATTTTCTTCATGAACCTGCATCGCAAAAGGAACAAGAATAGAAGGTATTATGATGTTAGAAGTAAATAATTCCTCACATGATTCATCTCTTTTTTCTCTCAATTTTTGTGGATCACTCTCACATAGAATTTTGTGGCTCTCCTTAAATATTATGGAATCTCTCATCTTCTTATTTTGAACTCTCTCACTGAATTTTGGTTGGTGCCACTCTTTCTCACGTATGGTGGAATGTTTCAACTTTTCCTTTTGATTTCTCTCGCAAAATTTGGTTGGTGGCACTCTTGCTGAATTTTTCTTTTGGGGGACACACAGTAATCTTCATCATCAATGAGCACACGGGGGCGAATGCTATGCCCATGAGCACCTCCTCCATGTTGTCCATTGTGGCCAAAGAGACCACAATGAGAGTTGGCTGAGCTATGTTGTTTAGCCCGACCGCGCACCACAGGAAGACGTTCATCAAACATCTTCTCCATTGCCTCCACTAGTGAGTTTTGTAGTTGGCGTAACTCAGCCCGCGAAACTAATGTTTCTTTTTCTCCATATCGACCACCACGAACTCTCGAATTGGATCCTGGCATGTTAGCACTTATGCAAGATATAGTGGAATGGGTAAATTTGTGGAATCACACAATCTCACCTCTTACTTACCAATGCTCTTTCCTATTCACAAGGACAGTGAATTGTGCTAGTGTAGTAGCTCAACAGAAGTGATTCTGAGGTCACAAGGATTACGAGTCAAATACCCTAGTTTCAGTTTTTGGTGGAGCTATAGGTGGCTAAACAAGGGAGGCTACGGTACTGAAAATCAAGTGGTTTGATGTACTCAAAAGATATAATGTTGCTGTTATATAAATCAACAAGAATCTGAATATGTAAACTGATTTTTCCACTGAGCAAACCGCAATACAACCCCTTTCCTCTTCTTCTACTTTTTTTGTTCTTTCTTTTTTCTTTTCTCTGATTTTTTTCTTTGACTTTTTTTAACTCTTTTTTTACTAACAGGGGTGCATATAACAAATGAAACACAACACAATATATGTAAAGAGGGTGATTAGCAACTTGATGAACACAAAAAACACAAGATAATAGCACCGTCAAAGGGCTTTAGGATTTTTTTATGGCTTTTTCAATGGACTATAGGTGATGAACAAAACAGTAACAAACGATAAATAAACTAAAGGTAGATATGTGGATGATTGTGTGACCTACCGTGACAACGAAAGCTCTCATACTAGTTGATGGGTACCGATATGAATCAACACAAGGGTGGCCCGATCTTCACGACAGTAGATCAAAAGAACAAGGATAACTTGCTGCGAACAATGGGTAACTAGCTTTATACCTGACAAAGGTTGGATGCGACCAAGCGACGGGGAGAGAGGCACCGAAACCACGAAGACTTCGACTCGATCTCTGAACGACCACAGAACTACAATTCGGAACTAATCCACACAATACGGCGCAGCCGAACGGAAGCCATAGAGCATGAAGTATGGGAACCCAGAGGATTCACTTCACAAGTCCAAGAAGAACAAGGAAGAACAAAGGTTGAGTAAGGCACTCAGCAACACGGCTGCAAAATCATGTAGTTTATCAAAATGATCAAAGGTTCCTAATAGCCTAGAGGTAGGGAATATTTATACAGCAACTACCCTGCTAGATTGGTTGAAAACGAAATGGAATTTCTGAAGGAAGGCAATGTGAAAGGTCCCCTCGGAATGGAGTCCCAAAGTGGCTTCGTGTGACTGTTGGCCTCCAGAGCAGTTTCTAATAAACTGACCATAACTTCTTATTGAGAAGTCCAAATAACAAACTGTTTCTTGGGTGTGAAACTAGACTCCAAGAGCTTTCTAGCAATATATGCCATGCACCACGAAACATTGTAGATTGGTACAGTTTTACACGGTAAGTTGTACCAACATTCTGTCACGACAGGTTGTTGACCTTCTGAGGAGTCTTGACTAATCCAAGCATAACTCTTGATTGTGACGTCCAAATGAGATGAGACTTAAGGCATTGGAAAGAAGACTCGACAAGCTTTCCAAAAAGTCCTGATGGGCCTTCATAGCTTTTGTGAGTAAAAGGTTATGAAGATTTCTTTGCACTGGTCCGTTCTTGACTCTACTGGTCCGTTTTGCTAGTCTGTCAGCGACTTGCACTGGTCCGTTCTTCACTCTAGTGATCCGATTTGCTAGTCCATCTTCAGGGTCCGATTCATCCTTCTCTTCTTCTATATACCTGAGTACAATCAAGGTACAACATTTAGGTAGTATATAATTCTCATTAATATTAAAATGAATCTCACAAAGTAGCGCGTGGACCTCTTGTTGTAGCTTCTTTGCATGACTACGTGTAACCGGTCCATCGATGACTTGGGCTGGTGTCGGTGTAGGTAAAACTTGAGTGGTTGTAGCTTGACTTAGAGCTTGTGATATCTTGCTTGCTGGCATGGTCATATCACTACATAAGATAAGAAAAATGATAACGACAAAGGGTGTACCTCATTGAGTAGAAATTGATTGGTAATATAACTTTGTTCATACGTATATACATTATCAATATATCCTAAGTTTATTATGCCCTCCCCGGCAACGGCACCAAAAATACTTATTGATATTTACTATCATCATCACTAAAAATAGAGATAAACCCTACTCCTAGTAACAACAACAGAAATGCACGGTATTTAATTAACTTGTCAAATAGCAACAAGCCACTATAACATTCCTAAGCATGAAGTAGGTTGTCATCCCTAATTACATTGCTAGGAATTTAATATAGATTCACATGTTCTACTGTAAAGACAGATAATAACATATATGAATATAATTATAAACTAAATGGGTTCTGCAAGCGGACAGATAATTATACCGTTGTAGCATTTTACCTAGGGAAGAATCCAGATTGTCGATTTATATTTATACCACTAGGAAGGCTAAGGGTTAAAATATATCTATTATATTGATAAGAATGAATAAATGACATTATCTAAGTCCCATAATCTACTGATAATAGGTAGAGGTCACAAGCTAAATAATGATAAATAATAGTGATAGCATAATCATCAAGTATCATAAGGATAATCATTAGAGCATCTACTAGTTATAATAATAGTTAGCTAATGGATAAACTAGGGAGTTTGATCTAAGGTAATTCTATAACTACGCCAATGAATAACTCTAATTAGTGCAATTACATCTAGAAATCATCATTAAGTCAACCCTATATCATAGTTACATATAAAGAGGCATCAACTAATGAGGGTTTTAAGACGCAACTGTCACCTCCTTCACGACCGCGCCCATGCTAGCCCTACGTACGGAGGGTGGACTACAGAGAAACCAACGTAGCTATCACCTACACGGACTACCACATGACCCGGCGCGTCAGGGGGCACTTGTAGACAAACAAGATATCTAGACACCACATCTACATATTGTCTATCATCTACCCAACAATCGATTAGGTAAATGCTATACGAGCGATTACATGAATTTAATAAGATCAAATCAACTATCCTAGACATATAATCAAAGTAGACAATGACTAATGTAATTAAAAACATATGAATCTATTAAGAATAAAGTCTCCCTAATATACAATGAAATACTATAAAGTAGAACTAGAACTATTACCGAACTCTTGCGCTTGAGACCAACGCCAGGGGCTCCAGATCCCGATGAAGAACTAGATATCCTCTACTTCTAATCTAACTAACTAGAACTATGAACTAGAAGGCTCTTGATGAACTTGAAGACGCTTGATGCTTGATGGCATGAGGCCTTGATGAATAATGAGGTCTGTCTCTAGGGGGGTTTGCCCACGTAATAGTTTGGTGGGACTCGCGCGCCGTCAGATCAAACTGACTTAACCAAGGGCCAAGATGACTCCTCAAACTGACTTATAATAAAAGTTGACGTTATCGACCGTCAACAACTATCAACCAAGATGGACGTGCTACTAAATTGGTTAGAGAAAAGGTATAATTATAAAAGAGATCATCCAGCTATTCAAGATGCATTCAATTCCCAGAATCAATGTGGAGAATGTTTAAGAGTTGAATTTGCTAAATCCCAAGAAGATATTAGTATAATCATCAAGAAACAAGGATAGAGTCAACCTTAGTCAAACAACCAAGGTAAGTACTAAAGTAATTATTCTTCAGATCAAAGACAACCACCCTTGAGAGAATTAATATTAGAACAAGCTAGAATTAATGAAAATATTATAAGAAGCTTGCTTTTAATGATAAGATGTTAGAAGGAATCACTTCTAAATTGGACAATTTCTCTTCTACCATTAATGATTAAGTAATATTTAATAAAAAGATAGAATTTCAAATTGCACTAATTGGCTTCTACTCTGTCTACCACTAACCATGAGCAGGTAAAAGGAATATCAACTAGAGGAGGTAAGTCTACACGTGATCCACCTTATCCATAAGGGACACGTAGACCACCATTACTGTAGGTAGAAGAAGAAGTTGAGAAGGACAACATAGAAGAATAAGTTATACCACCAGTTGAACCAAAAGAATTAATTCAATATTTTCATGACACAACCATTTTACCGTTTCCACATATAAGGAGAGAAGCTAAGACGAATGATCCATTTGGTACCTACATACACGAAGTATCTTCAAACCATCCTCAACAACAAGTGTTGGAATAAATTAACTGCACTCCTTTAAATAAGATTTAAGTAAGATTATCCGCAAGCGCACAGATATCGTACCAATGTCACATTTTACCCGGGGGGTTTTAAATATCGTATCCACAGGGAAGGTCTATATGTAGGACTTATAACTATAACTGATACTATTGATGTGAATGATAAACCCTAACTAGAATCCTACTCATAATAGGGATAAGTCACTTGATAAAAGATATAAGATAAATAATGATCAGTCATCATAAATAGATAAATATCAGAGCTCTTCTAGTCAAGTAATAGCTAGCCAATGGATAAACTCAGGAATAAATACTAAGGTAATTCTATAACTACATCAATGAATAACTCTAATTAGTGCAATTACATCTTGAAATCATTGTTAAGTCAACCCTATATCATAATCACATGCAAAGAGGCATCAACTAATGAGGGTTTTAAGACGCAACCGTCACCTCCTTCGCGACCGCGCCAATGCTGTCCTACGTACGGCGGGTGTACTACAGAGGAACCAATGTACCTGTCACTTGTGCGGACTACCACACGACCCGGCACGTCTGGGTGCCCTCGCAGATAAACAAGATATCTAGACACCACGTCTACATATTGTCTACCATCTACCCACCAATTGATTGGGTAAACGCTATACGAGCAATTACATGAATTCAATAAGATCAAACCAACTATCCTAGACATATAATCAAAGTAGACAATGACTATTGCATTTAAGAATATATAAGAGATTAAGAACAATGTTGCCTGAATCATAATATTGAATACAATAAGAGAAAGGTACTAGAGCTATACCGAACTCCGTGCTCCAAACAAATGCTAGGGGCTCCGAATCTTGCTGAAGAACTATAAGTCTTCTACTTCTAATCTAACTAGGCTAAAACTATGAACTAGAGAGGCTCTGATGAACTAGAGAAGGCTCTTGATGAATGGATCTGCAAATGACTTGATGCCTCTAGGGAGGGGGGTCTGTTGCTTTATTTATAGCCCGGTGGGATCGACGTGCGCCGCAGGATTAAACCTACTTAACCAAGGGCCAAGATGACTCCTCGGAGGCGGTGGAGGAAGCTTCCAGAAGGGGGGCCGAAACCCTAACAGGGGGCGCCGGCCAGCGCCATGGTGGGCTTGGCGGCCTCTGGCCCCCGATTTCTTCCGATGTCTTCGAGAGTCTTCCCACGTCCCGTTCATGATCTTTTTCGTGGTGGATAAGTTTTGTGGTAAATATGCACTTGAATCCCTCTTTTCAGCTTTTCTAGAAATAGACCCTAGAAAATACAGAATATGCAAAACTCGTGGAAATTATCAGTTTAAACCCTAGACTAGTGTGTTTTCATGTTCTCCTTCGGTTTTAAAGTTCTAATAAAGGTTGTCATTATCGACCGTCAACAATTCCCCCAACCTTACCTTTTGCCAGTCCCTTGGCAAACCAAGCCTAAGCAGTATATGTATTTGGATTAAGAGTTGCTACAATGTTTTTATTCTTTCCAAGTACACATGCTCCCAAACAAAGATTCTCCTCGAGATTAGTTAATAACTGTTCTAATCTTCAAACTTACATGTTTTACCTTTAACCATGGGGCTTTACAGCTTTTGCATGAGTCTTGAGCAATCAAAAGACAGAACAATTAGGTCAAGCACTATGTCTCAAATTCTTTGCAGAACCATTATTCTGGAGTTTTTTATAAGTTTTCAGAATAAAACTCAGAGCTTAATTATATGACACCCTCAAGTCTCTTAATGTATGTGGTATTTATAGTTCTCTCATGAGGAATTAATGATGTTATGCCTCCTATAGCTAAAGGTATATATATATGGTAGAGCTTATAGGAGTGCAAATAACAAGGATAGACATTCTTGCAATGCATGTATTGTAAAGTCAACTAATGGATCCATAGAAAATTGAGGCATACAATCAAACCAAGGTGTGCATGTGTATGGAATATGGTGGATGGGTGCATTTGTGGTATTTGTGGCTAATTTCTATTTCTTTGGGAATATCTCTCTATTGAAACTTTTCAAGAAAGACATGGGCTATCATTGTTTTTTTAGGGAGGGGGCATCTAGTACCCATTGTTTTAATTATTGGGACACTTGTCCATCTTTTACTCCCTTTTCTTCTCTTCTTCTCTTTTTTTAATAACTTTCCTTTTGCATAGCCACATGAATCCTTTGAATACAATATGGAATTGGAGAGATAGCAATAAGTACTTAGAGCAATTAAACAAAGGCTATCCTATGGGTTTGGTTTATGTTGGTGTTTACTCCTAGTGTAGGAGAATAATGCATATGTGAACTAGAGTGTGTACGTGATCTTGGTTTTAGAAGCATGACAAGACTCTCATAAGGTATACTACAACGGTTGACTGAACTCAATGCAAAGCAAGCAGCATAAATGTGCAAAAGTTTTCCTAACTCTAAATGTATATTATATATGGCTTTGGTAGGAATTCAAACTTGTCATACAAGAGCTCATCATGTAAATTTTAAAATTTCGAAATAAATCTCTAGAACTTAATAATCCTAGGAATAAGATAAATAGCAGCTCAGACTTTCAATGATCATATCAACCAACTACCTAGACTTAGCTCAAACTTATGCCTCCACAAGTTGCAGGTTCAGAGTAAACCTTCAAATTAAAACAGTCATGTCCAAAACTCGAGAGAATCTACCGTTGGAATCTAGGTACTTGTAAAGAATTATAATAGAGAAACTATTCATCATCTCCAAGACAAAATTTTAATGTTCATCAATTTTTGTTTAGCTCTAGTTTAGACTGACTCCAAACAGACTCTGACACTTAACTAATTATAAACTCACAAAAATACACTATGACTTGTGGACCTTCATGTACCCACATATTTTTGGTATTTTTATGACTATGTAGACTCGACAATCGCTTAGGTATAATTACCTAATAACTAGGGGATGCTCCTCCCCCAAGCTGGATGGTTGCAATATCTGATGTAGACGTCCTTCAGAGCGAGCTAGCCAGTAGTGGACCTAGTGGGTGCCACGGATAGACTCTCTCCTTGTTATGATGTTACTCGTGCATAAATACTCTCCACAAAGAGAAACCAAAACTCGAGGCTCAAATTTGTTAATGGGTTAGCGGTCGGCCAAAAAGTAATTGATCTCCTTTATGAGCTAGTTTTAATGTTGTCTAATTTAAACAGGATTTCAATTTTCTCTTATTTTTGAATTTTCTATTTATGATGCAGGAATTTAAATATGAATGCTATATTTTTATTTTATGCCACCACAGTGGATATTCCTTCAGTAAATACAATAGGGTATCCACATGGGGCTTTGTGATGTCATGAGTAATGCATTAAATATTTTTATTGTTTTTATATATTTTAGTGTGTAAACAAAATTATGCTACTAAATAAATTACGAATGCATTTAAAGAGATAACTACCATTCTAACCTTATGGCTAGGGTATGGAATTTAAAGTCTACCGACAGGACTTAGATAGAGGAGAACACTTACTCAGTGGGTTCATCATCTGAGGTAACCTCAGTCAACTCCCCATTTCGTGGTGATGCCGCACGTGCCTTCTTCCATCTCATTTCTGTCTCTTTTGCTTCTTTCTTTCTAGCTCCAGCTCTTCAACTTTATTCTCTTTCTCCCACGCTTCTAACAGTGCTGATAGCTAGGGGATGTTCTCCCCCAAGCTAGATATTTGCTTATGGTTGACCGTTGAAGCTGAGTGGCCCTCATAGAGGAGCTTATGCTTATAAGAGCAAGTGTTGCCTGAAATACTTCAATCTCATCATCCAAGAAGTTACTTCATTCATACAGGGGTCAGCTGCATGTCAGAAAGGTGTACTTCAAGTGATGAAGATTCCTAGGTAAGCTGGCTCTTGGAGTCATCCTGCAGAAAGCTCTCACAAAACACCAAAACTCGTGGAACGGTATTAGGATAAAACGTTAATGATTACCATTTTCGAAGGATTGAGTGTTGTGGTGGTTTCAAAGTATTTTTAAGATAACAGTATTGTAGCAGGATGCTCAGTTAATATTTTTGGATTTTATGAGTTTATATGCATAAAGTGCAAATGCATGATATATATTTTTATGCTATAGACCACCATAGAGAGAACTCCTATAGCTTTTACACTACAAGGGTTTCACATGGAGCTTAATATATATATATATAAGATTATTTATTTTTGTTATTTCTATGCATTGCCAATATAGAAAAAGTAAACATACTAAAGAGAAATTAACTCATGGAATGTAAGGAAGTAGATATAGATAACTACCGATGTTACCTTACGGCGAGGGTTCGATGTTTTTAGTCCTTCGAACTAGACTTCTCCTTACAGTGCTTGTTGACACCGTTTTTGGACACGTATCTTTGGACGCGTATCTGGAGTTAATGAGGTATAGATCGGCAGGATGGAAAGTGGTGGCTAGTCTACAGAAGAGTTGCCGATGAGGGTTGGTGCCGATGGGAAAAAGACAGGATATGGCTAAGTCCAGGAGTGGTGATGGATTCATGCCGATGACTGGTGTTCATGGTTGCCGATGGCTACAAAAGGTGGCTTGCCGATGGTCATGGAGAAAGGTGCAGGGGGTTGTCGATCGACTCATGGCGGTGTACCGATCGGTTGTGGAGGATGATTTAATGTTTTCCATAGTTATTGGAGTTTGTTTTGTATATGGATTCCAATCAATTTGGAATTCGAGTCATAGTCGTGTCTGGTTGTAACTCTTTTGAATAGGGTATAAATGTAGACCCTGTGGCCATGTAATGAATATACACAATCAATCAAACACAAGTTTTACTTATATTCTAGCATCTACTTTTCGACGATTTCGTCATATTTTATTTTTACTACGAGTTCTTAAGGATTCTTCGAGTCAATCTCGACGAATTCTCGAGTTCCGCGTGAGCACTGTTGGCGGTTCTTAATGACATATTTACCCCGCCAACATAGTCCATGCAAAGGAAGAAAAGCATGTATTTTACTCACATATACTTATTAAATGCTTACCAAGTTCCACATGTAGTGCAAGTTGTGTTTTGCAGATCATATACAGGCATACAGGTGGAAAGCAAATAAAAAGGCGCAATCCGACACGTCAAAAAATGCGCAAATAAACAAGTACCCAAAAGCCCAATATAGAAGTGCATCAATTTGCAGGTGGATCTAGACTCAGGGGCCCGAGAGGAAGGCAACGGGCTTCGGGCCGGGGCCAGCGGGGCCCACCAGGGGGCGGCCGCCCCCTAGGGTCGGCCGCCCCCTAGGGTCGGCCGACGCTGGCCCAGCCCATCTCGGCACCGCCTTTCGCAGAGGCGGTGTTGAGCCTATCATCCCGCAGTCCCCGCGTGCAAATTGCAGTTTACACCCTGGGGAACCGACCTTCCCCACCTATTTAAGGAGGGGGAGAGGGAGGCTCCATTCATCTCATCACATTCACAATCAACACTCCACCTTCAAGGCATTTGGGCACTACCTCTTCTTAGTTTTTCCCTTTAAGCTTTTAGAGAGAGAGTTGGGTGAGCTATCAAGGAGGGCTTGGCTCCTTGGAGAGAAACTTGGGTATGAATAAAGAATATCTTTACTCCAAGTCCATGCCTTATCATGTCCAATATAGTTCTTCATATGAACTAGAGTATAGTTCTTATGCTATGGTATATGACATAGATCATAGGCCCTGTTTTATGATGCTAGCATATGAACTAGAATATAGTTCTAGTGAAAATGATATGACATACATTTTAGTATATAGTTCTTATAGTATAATACTACCCTAGGGCTAGTAGTGTATTATATGAACTAGTGCTAAGTGTATGTTGTATTATTCTCACTTAGGACTTTAGTCTAATTGCTTCATGTTAATTCATTGCCTAGAAATAGCTTTGTGTGAAGATGGGGGTTTATCATGATCTTTTGAGTAGGCTCGGGCTTCTTACCTGTCGATCCGTAGGGTTGGGGACCCGAGGGAGTCCGAGTAGGTTCTTTGCATGTAAGCATGGTGCTTGGGTGTAAAGGCCGGGTAAATGCATTTTCCTAGTCCACGGTTGAGGGGATGGTGGCAGGTGGTGACAGCCCTGTCCGTCTAGGGTGTAGGAGTCTAAATAGTTGCGGAGGTTGCTGGCAGACCAGTACTCGAGTAACCTCCCAAACCATCTAAACACAGGACTAGATCTAAGTAGTATAATTACATGATTAACTTGTTCTATGACATGATCTGTATCTAGGACCACACCTGCTCCAATAGGTTGTTTGTTTATTCTTTGATTCAATTCATTCTTTTAGTCTCTTTTTATTCCTTAGCCCATATGCCATGCCTAGATTGTGATGGATCACTATTCTACATATAAATGTTTATCACCTGCTATGACCTTTGATTCCATTATTGCTATCATAATTACTTTGATCTATGCTTATCCTAGAATCCTTAACATATTAAGCCTTCCTTAGAGCGAACCTATAAATACGACACTCGGTAAATCCCTGGGTTGAAATGCTACACGATAATTCCCGTCCGCTTGCGGTACTTAAGCTCCAAACAAAAGGAACTATCACCCCGGTATATACTTAACACTGTTGCTAGACATGCGCCGAGCTAGTGACTTGTTAAGGAATACCAACATGGCAATCCTAGTGCCACTACAATGATTAAGAACTGGAACCCAACCCTAACGGTAATAAGGCGCCGTTATCGGGAAGGTAGATCTAGCTTCCTATTCAAGGTGGTGATGCTACGGATCTGCCAATATAACACTGCCAATGTCATTATCATGAGTAGAGCAGAACCCTATTCTAGGTAGCGACGCTAAGAAACGCAAACAAGCATTTCTGGCACCGTTGCTTAGGATAGATTTATACTCTAATCTTGGTGATTGCATTAGTAAGTGTTATCACGACATTTCTGACATCGTTGCTGAGGACGGATAAAACCCTATTCTTAGTGATGACGTTAAGAAATGCCAACAAGCATTTTTGGCGCCGTTGCCGGAGAAGGCTAATATGAAAATGATTCTAGATAAATATAATCAAGTAATCTGATGTGCGTATGTAACACCCAAAATTTGGCTCTTTTAAAAATAGATGAATTTGACTTTATTAAATAATTTTGTGAGCATTTTCAATATAAGAAAATAAATAAATTTGGAGAAATTAAAATTAAATATAAGTTTAGGCTAATATTTTGTTGTATACATGCTGGTGCACTTCTTTTATGTGATGAGTGGTTTTGAAGAAAGGAATTTGAATTCAAAAAAAATTTATTTGGAAACGAGTTTGAAAATTTTGTTTGGAAAATAAAAAGGAAAAAGCTTTTCTCTCTTCCCCCTCCTTCTTTTCGGCCTTGTGGCCTAGCAACCCCCGCGCGCCCCCTTCTCCTCCTTGGGCGTGGCCCAGCCGATTTCCCCCTTCCCCCTCTCCCTCTCTAGCGGCTGACGGGTGGGGCCCACCTGTCAGGTTCATCCCCTTCCCCAAACCGTCGCTCCCGAATTCCTCTCTCTCAGTAGCAACCGCCGAAGCCGCCCCCCGTGCCCACGTTCTCCTCCCCTCGTGTCTCGGCTATGTAGTGGAGAGCGCCCGCGCCCGCGCCCGAAGCCGCTTCCCCCCCCTCTCATTTTCTCCTCCTCGCTCTCTCTCATCTCGCGAGAGTTCTGAGAAGTCGCACAAGAACCGCCGCGGCGACCGCCGCGTGAAGCCGCCGTCCCGAGTCGTTTTCGCTGCGATTTGGCGCCGAGGTGAGCTTCATCTCCCTTCCCGCTCCCTCCCTGTCCTGTTGCCGAGCGAATCGTGGCCCAGAGTCCCAGTTCCGCGAGCTCCGACGGGGCGTTCATGGCGTCGCCGTGAACCTTCTGGGAAACCGCCTCCTCGACCGCGTTTATGGTTTGGAATGGACTCGCATCGCTCTCCTCTTTCTCCCAGTTCAATCGGAATTGAAAACCATGCACCGTAGGTCCTTATTCTCTTGCTCCGGCGAGCTTCCTTGCGGCCGGCCATGGTGGCCACCGTGTTCTTGCCGGAGCTGGCCTGTGCGCCGTCCCCTTCCTCTCTCTCTTTTTTTATTTTTTTTATTTTAATCTAGTGCGTTCAAACTTGATCCAACGGCCAGAATCACTTGATACCCTTTCATATGATATTTTGTTAAAGAGCCCCCCAGGAATCCAATTTTTGCGCGCGCAGTCCTCGGCCAGAGGAATTTCCAGGATTTAATTCATTTATTTAAATTCGTTTAAACTCTGCTTTATTTACAGAATTGCCACCACATTGTTTTAGCTATAAAATCGTCGTTTGAACTCCGAATCGATCCGTTCAAGTTGCGTTAGTTTTGTAATTTCGTAAGCTTCGCATTGGTACCACTGTTGTTTAGGTTTACCACTGTTAGATATCCTAGTTAATTACAAGTCCGTAGATTGCTATTAAAATCTCATTAAAAGCGTAACTTTCGCGTCGTAAGTCCGTTTTTCGTGAATTTCGCGTTGACGTGATCGTAGCAGCACGTAGATGACTTTGGAAAAACTTTTATTTAATTTATTTACTGCTGGTGTACTGTTCTAACATTAGGCAATTGTTCTCTTGCATGTTTGTCTAGGTATGCGTGATGATTGTGATGTATTGATCGAGCCCAGACGGTGAGGAGTATTTCGGGAGTTCGGAGCTCTTTGGGGACCAGCAAGACCAGCAGGAGTACGTGAATCGAGGCAAGTATAGCATGGGCCTACCTTGTTGTCCTACTCATTTTTAAGCATTTCACCCTGCATGTGTATAATATTGCAAACTATAAGGACATACTAGCTGTTGATGACAATTACCTTGTTCCCGAGGGCTTTTATTGCATATGGGTAGAAGTGCTAGTGCTCTAACTCCAATTATATATGATCTGAAATCAGTGATGGAACCATGGTTAATTGATTAAACATGATTATGATAAATGGAACATAGGGCTATGGTATAAATGACTGTTGGTCATGTTGTCCTAGACCCTCCGTAAGGACTCATCTGTCGTCAAAAGCTGGGACTTACAGTGCAACCGGGAGAGTCACATGGCTCTGACTTTAGCTCAGTAATAGGATCTTTTCTAACTCGTTAGGGGTTACCCGAAAGGGCGCAAGAGGGGCTGGCCACTTTGGGTGTAGTGCTGCCCCTGTTTCTATAAGTATAGCCGCGATGGAAATGTGCCATAGAAAAGGGGGGTTTTCTACATCTGCCTGCCGAGGAAACCTCGCGGCACTAACTGGTTAGAATGGGCCTATGGAAGGCTTCATAGTGTACCCTGCCCGCTCACCTTGGTAGTGTTTGGGGGTCGACGGATCCCGGGCATATGGGCAACACGACTCACGGTGAAAGTGCACAACCTCTGCAGAGTGTAAAACTGTTATAACAGCCGTGCTCACGGTCACGAGCGGCCCAGAAAACTCACAGAATAACTGGTTACTAATGGCTTTATGGTACATGATGATGTATAATTATGCTTTAATGTGACTTATTGACTTACTATGGTTCTAATAACTGATCATATGGGATATTTGAGAGCTTAAGCATAAACTAAAATAATTAATGATAAAACACTAACCTACTAAAAGCTGTTTAGCCTGTTTGAGCCTCGTAAATCCTCATGCTATGCTTGTGGAGTACGAGATGTACTCACGCTTGTATATTTCTTTTCTTTGGATAAAAATCCCGGATGGGTCACAGATGGTGGTAGCTATGAGGACTACCCGGAGGACTTTTAGGCTTGTGCTTCACCAGTCGACCTTCCCTATGTGAGGGCCATGAGATAGTTATCTTAGATTATCATATTTATATTTCCGCTGTTATGCCAGACTTTGTGACGTAATAACTACGTTTGTTGTAAACACTGCGATGATGGTATTTAATTTGTGACTTATGTGTATGATTGATCTCTGGGCGCACATAAGTTTATGCATTCAATTTCTTCCTTGAAATTGGATGTGACAAATTGGTATCAGAGCCGTGTTGACTGTAGGACGCAAGCCTAGGTAGCAATGGTCGATATAGTATCTTTGTTTTATTTTATTTAATACTTTCTACCTTACTTTTTGTTATTTTATAAAATTTATTATGCTTATATCACTTATTCTATTGCCAAAATGTTGATCTAATCTTAAAATAAAATTTATAGATGCCGCCTGTCATGAGGTCTCGCCGTGCCAGCACCAGGAGTTACATCTCTCAGTTCACGCCCCAGTCGTCCCAGCCAGTGGTGGACATCTCCGACGACGAGACCATCCCCATGGAGGAAGAGGACCCAGAGATGATGACAGAGGTGGATGATGATGATGAAAACGGGATGGACTCTCCTATAACAGCTGCACCTGTTCCACCCACTGCACCCACGCCACCAGCTGTTCCAGTGGCACCTGCTGCATCTACTCCACCAGCTTCACTAGTTGCACCTGCTGCTCCTGTTGTACCAGAGGTGGTGTCTCCAGATGGTCCTGAGGAAGAAAACCCAGGATGGACTACCACCATCCACTACAAGTATCCTTCAATGACAGCCTACTTCAAAACTTGCTTAGGGAGATGTTGGATACTTACTATGCTGATAAGGAGATTGGCATTAGGTACTGCTGTGCAGAGTACACACCCCTACAAGGCCACATACTGGAGGTCGGATCTTACCATCACAGTGGGGAATGAGGCACATGACAGCTATATGGTAGAGAGCATCCATGGTCACGTTGCTAGGCGAGCTGAGGCACAGGACAACATGGAGGATGCTGCCCAGATGGCTTACACTCACTACCATGGCCTTCGCTATGAGGCCATGGGAGCAGACCAGTACAAGTTCCTCCCTCGCCATGATTCTACTATTGGTACTTGGTCTATCGAGAACCCGCAGGAGGTTGACACGCCATTGGATGCAACTGTTAGGCATATGCATGTCCTGCAGATGGCCAATGATGATCTACAGGAGGAGCTACGTGATCAGCAGGATTCCATAGATCGTTTCCAGGAGATGGTGGACAGCCTTAGAGAGCAGCTTGAGTTGCCACCGCTCTACAAGAAGAAGACTGCACCTCCTAGCATCTCCGGCGACGCACCATAGGCCTAGGATGCCATAGTTGTTTTATTTCGTAGTCCCGTTGTGTCAGTTGAGCTTGGAGTGTTTGTGAACAATTGATGTGTCCATTGAATTTGTTTATGTATTTGCATGATTCAAATCTTTGTAATGACTGCTGGAAGGTTGTGGATTTATCTACAAACTTCTGTTATCTTAAGTTTAATTATCGAATGCTTAGTTGGGTTGGTATATTCTGCTGTTGCAGTGCTGTTTTTCTGGAGCAGCCTGTGATATTTAACTTTTATCTCTGAAGTGGTACGTCCAAAAACTCTGAAATTTTTGTGGAGGAAACTAGACTGATGTATCTCTCATTTGCAACTGGAACCACGTCAAAACCTGCTCGGATCTAGGAGATATCCTTGTTACAATCCGGGACTATTGCGCAGACTAGAACACAGGACAGATTCGCTTTACCTCGTTTTTGATCAAGATAATTTCAGAATCTGTAAAAGTGGTCTGAACAAAAGTTGTAAAAAATTTTGTAAGCTTTCCAAACATGTATGGCACGCCTCTGTTGGAGCTCAGAAACTCGAGTTATGAGTTAAATACTGCACTGCTGATTTTGCATCCTGTCTAGAAAAATTTCAGCAAAGTCTATTTGATATTATAATCAGTTATTAATTATGGAAAGACCACTAAAAGCTTATTCCTTTGTTGGAAGCAGATGGCTGATGAAGGAGGAAGAGGCCGTGGTCGAGGTCGAGGCCGTGGCCGTGGACGTGGCCGTGGCGCATCGGTGGACCCACCGCCACCACCACAGCCTGTGACAATGGAGCAGCTCATGTTGATGCAAGCTCAATTGATGCAAACTATGATGGATCGCCTGGATCACCAGCCCGCCGTCATACCACCACCGGTCCAGGTTCGAGATAAGAGGGGAGAGTTCATGAAGGGACGTCCTCCTATTTTTACACATGCTAGTGACCCTTTAGAAGCTGATGATTGGATAAGAGCTGTGGAGAAGCAGCTGAACATTGCTCAGTGCAATGACATGGAGAAGGTGTTGTATGCCTCCGGACAACTGCAAGGGGCTGCACAGGAGTGGTGGGAGTCCTACCAATATGGACGCCCAGACAACGCACCGCCTGTCACTTGGAGGGAATTCACCGAGAGTTTCAGTTCTTACCACATTCCAGAGGGGCTCATCGAGCTCAAACAAGAGGAGTTCCGTGCTCTCAAGCAAGGCTCCATGACTGTCGCTGAGTACCGTGACAAGTTCGCTCAATTGTCACGTTACGCTCCGGGTGAAGTAGCTAAGGATTCTGACAAGCAACGTCGTTTCCTGAAAGGACTATATGATGGCCTGCAACTGCAGTTGATGTCCAATGTTTACCCCAGCTTCCAGGAACTTGTGAACCGCGCTATTGTGATTGACAATAAGCGCAAAGAGATGGATGCTAAGAAGAGGAAGATTCAGGGGCAGGCATCTAGTAGCAACACTCGTCCACGTGTGTTTCCTCAGCAGGGCTTTCCTCCCAGGAACCAGAGGCCCCCTAGTCAGTGGAATCAGGGCCAGTACCCTCCACGCAACCAAAACCAGAACCAGCAGCGTCCCCAGTACCAGCAGCAGTTTGGTAATCAACGCCCTCAGCAGCAAGCTAACCCCCAGGCACCACGTCCAGGTGTGCCCAACAATGCTCCAGTGAAGACAGTAGTGGCAAACAACCCCAATGCTTGGTACCGTTGTGGTGAAGTGGGTCACTATGCCCATCAGTGCCCGAAGAAGCAGAACCCCTCAGCTCCACAGAATCAGAACAACAATCAGAGGCCCAATGCTCGACCACCCCACACTGGAAGTGTGAACCATGTGTCTACTGAATCAGCTCAGGAGGCACCTGAGGTCATGCTGGGTACATTCAGTATCAACTCCATCCCTGCTACTGTACTTTTTGATTCCGGAGCTTCGCATTCTTTCATCTCGCAAGCTTTTGTTAAAGTACATAGCATAGCTTTATGTGCCATGAAAAACTCAATGCTAGTGAATTCACCGGGGGGGTACTATGCCAGCGAACTATTGGAGTCCCTCCACTAGTGTTTCTCTAAGGGGGTAGAGTTCAAAGTAAACCCCATTGTGCTAAGAACTTCTGGTATTGAGCTTATCCTGGGAATGGATTGGATGAAGCAACATCGGGCAGTGATTCAATGCCAGGAGAAGTCTGTGGTAGTAACATCACCTAAAGGGGATAGAATTTGTGTAGAAGTGGCAGTGCAAGCACCTCCAACTGCTACCGTGAACCAGCTGACTGATGAGGTCAATGAGGAGAACCAAGTGGCGGATGACTTCCCTGATGTGTTCCCTGATGAATTACTAGGTATGCCACCTGACCGAGACATCGAATTCCTTATTGAACTTTTACCTAGAACTGCACCTATAGCTAAAAGACCTTATAGAATGGGAGTGAGTGAACTAGAGGAACTTAAGAAACAAATTAAGGAGTTGCTAGAGAAGGGTTTTATTCGTCCTAGTTCATCACCTTGGGGAGCACCCGTTATCTTTGTCGATAAGAAAGATGGTACCAGGAGAATATGTGTGGATTACCGGTCACTAAATGAAGTAACCATAAAAAACAAGTACCCTTTGCCTAGAATTGATGACCTGTTTGATCAGTTAAATGGTGCTTGTGTGTTCTCAAAAATAGACCTTCGATCCGGTTATCACCAACTGAAAATCCGTGCCTCGGATGTACCTAAGACGGCCTTCACTACTAGGTATGGCCTGTATGAGTACACAGTTTTCTCTTTTGGGCTAACCAATGCACCCGCATATTTCATGTATCTCATGAACAAGGTGTTCATGGAGTTCCTGGATAAGTTTGTAGTGGTGTTCATTGATGACATACTCATCTTTTCCAAAACTAAAGAGGAACATGCAGAGCATCTAAGGCTAGTCTTGCAGAAGCTTAGAGAACATAAGCTATATGCCAAAAGAAGCAAGTGTGAGTTTTGGCTAAAGGAGGCCTCCTTTCTAGGACACGTGGTCTCTAATGGTGGGATAGCCGTGGACCCCAGCAAGGTGCAAGATGTGCTGAATTGGAAACCCCCGACCAATGTGAGTGAAATTCGTAGCTTTTTGGGATTGGCCGGATATTATAGGAGATTTATTGAAGGATTCTCTAAACTTGCTAAGCCCATGACAGCCTTATTAGAGAAGAGTGCTAAGTTTGTTTGGTTAGACAAATGCCAGGCTAACTTTGAGGAGATAAAGAAGAGGTTGACCACAGCTCCAGTGTTGAGCTTACCTGACTTAAGCAAGAGCTTCTACATCTATTGTGATGCTTCTCGCTTAGGTTTAGGTTGTGTGCTCATGCAAGAAGGAAGAGTAGTGGCCTATGCATCTAGGCAGTTGAGAAAACAAGAGTTGAATTACCCTACTCATGATCTGGAACTAGCCGCAGTAGTCCATGCTTTAAAAATTTGGAGGCATTACTTGATTGGTCATAAGTGTGATATTTACATAGACCATAAGAGCCTAAAGTATATCTTCACCCAGTCGGACCTGAATCTGAGGCAACATCATTGGTTAGAGTTGATCAAGGATTATGACCTGGAAGTGCATTATCACCCTGGGAAAGCAAATGTAGTTGCAGATGCACTTAGTAGGAAAAGCTATGTCAACAGACTTCAGCTGACATTTATTCCAGCTGAGTTACGAGCCGAAATAGAACACCTCAACATAGGCTTTGTGAATCATACCATGGGTCTAGAGATAGAGCCAACATTGGAACAAGAGATACGTAAGAGTCAGTTGGAGGATGAGAAATTAAAAGAGATAGCAGATAATGTAGTGCTTGGAAAGGCACCAGGCTTCAGGATAGATGAGAATGGTACCCTATGGTTTGGGAAAAGGATATGTGTGCCTGAAGTGAAGGCTATCCGAGACACAATTCTGCGTGAGGCGCATGACTCTGCTTATTCAATACACCCTGGGAGTACCAAGATGTATTTGGACCTAAAGGAGAGATATTGGTGGTATGGATTGAAAAGGGATGTAGCAGAGTATGTTGCTCTGTGTGACACCTGTCACAGGGTGAAAGCTGAGCACCAACGACCTGCAGGGTTGTTGCAACCAATGCAGATACCCGAATGGAAATGGGAAGAAGTCGGTATGGACTTTATTACCGGGTTGCCACGTACTCAATGTGGGTATGACTCGATTTGGGTAATAGTAGACCGACTCACTAAGGTTGCACATTTCTTACCAGTCAAAACCAACTACAAAGGGGCAAGGTTAGCCGAGCTGTACATGGAAAGGATTGTGTGCTTACACGGAGTTCCAAAGAGGATCGTGTCCGACCGAGGAACTCAGTTTACATCACACTTTTGGCATAAAGTACATAGATCCTTGGGAACTAAGCTGAACTTTAGTTCTGCTTATCATCCCCAAACTGATGGGCAGACAGAAAGAGTTAATCAGATCTTGGAGGATATGCTTAGAGCTTGTGCTCTGCAGTATGGTACTAGTTGGGACAAAAGTCTGCCGTATGCTGAGTTTTCCTATAACAACAGCTACCAGAAGAGTCTCAAGATGGCACCATTTGAAGCTTTGTAAGGTCGCAAGTGTAGGACACCTTTATTCTGGAATCAAACTGGTGAAACACAGGTGTTTGGACTAGACGTCCTAAGAAGTGCTGAAGAACAAGTGAGGATGATTAGGGACAATCTAAGAGTGGCACAGTCGAGGCAGAAAAGTTATGCCGACACCCGAAGAAGGGACTTGAGCTTCAAAGAGGGTGATTTTGTATATCTGAAGGTATCTCCAATGAGGAGTGTGAAGAGATTCAATGTGAAGGGTAAGCTAGCGCCGAGATACGTCGGACCTTTTAGGATTCTTGCAAGACGTGGAGAGGTAGCCTATCAGTTAGAACTTCCTGAGAGCTTGTCAGGTGTACATGATGTATTCCATGTTTCTCAGTTGAAGAAGTGTTTGCGGGTATCCGAAGAGCAGATTCCTATAGAAGAGTTGACCATTAAAGAAGATCTCACATATGAAGAGCACCCGATAAAGATCTTGGAAACTGCAGATAGAGTTACAAGAAGCAGAACTATAAAGATGTGTGAAGTACAATGGAACCGTTATACCGAAGATGAAGCCACCTGGGAAAGAGAAGAGGATTTGAGAAGGTCGTATCCACAACTGTTTGAGTAAGCATCACCCAATCTCGAGGACGAGATTATTTTTAAGGGGGGTAGAATTGTAACACCCAAAATTTGGCTCTTTTAAAAATAGATGAATTTGACTTTATTAAATAATTTTGTGAGCATTTTCAATATAGGAAAATAAATAAATTTGGAGAAATTAAAATTAAATATAAGTTTAGGCTAATATTTTGTTGCATACATGCTGGTGCACTTCTTTTATGTGATGAGTGGTTTTGAAGAAAGGAATTTGAATTCAAAAAAAATTCATTTGGAAACAAGTTTGAAAATTTTGTTTGGAAAATAAAAAGAAAAAAGCTTTTCTCTCTTCCCCCTCCTTCTTTTCCGCCTTGTGGCCCAGCAACCCCGACGCGCCCCCTTCTCCTCCTTGGGCCTGGCCCAGCCGATTTCCCCCTTCCCCCTCTCCCTCTCTGGCGGCTGACGGGTGGGGCCGACCCGTCAGGTTCATCCCCTTCCCCAAACCGTCGCTCCCGAATTCCTCTCTCTCAGCAGCAACCGCCGAAGCCGCCCCCCCACGCCCACGTTCTCCTCCCCTCGCGTCTCGGCTATGTAGTGGAGAGCGCCCGCGTCCGAAGCCGCTTCCCCCCCTCTCATTTTCTCCTCCTCGCTCTCTCTCATCTCGCGAGAGTTCTGAGAAGTCGCAGAAGAACCGCCACCGTGACCGCCGCGTGAAGCCGCCGTCCCGAGTCGTTTTCGCTACGATTTGGCGCCGTGGTGAGCTTCATCTCCCTTCCCGCTCCCTCCCCGTCCTGTTGCCGAGCGAATCGTGGCCTGGAGTCCTAGTTCCGCGAGCTCCGACGGGGCGTTCATGGCGTCGTCGTGAACCTTCTCGGAAACCACCTCCTCGACCGCGTTTATGGTTTGGAATGGACTCGCATCGCTCTCCTCTTTCTGCCAGTTCAATCGGAATTGAAAACCATGCACCGTAGGTCCTTATTCTCTTGCTCCGGCGAGCTTCCTTGCAGCCGGCCATGGTGGCCACCGTGTTCTTGCCGGAGCTGGCCTGTGGGCCGTCCCCTTCCTCTCTCTCTCTTTTTTTTTTATTTTTTTTCTTTTAATCTAGTGCGTTCAAACTTGATCCAACGGCCAGAATCACTTGATACCCCTTCATATGATATTTTGTTAAAGAGCCCCCCAGGAATCCCATTTACGCGCGCGCAGTCCTCGGCGAGAGGAATTTCCAGGATTTAATTCATTTATTTAAATTCGTTTAAACTCTGCTTTATTTACAGAATTGCCACCACATTGTTTTAGCTATAAAATCGTCGTTTGAACTCCGAATCGATCCGTTCAAGTTGCGTTAGTTTCATAATTTCGTAAGCTTCACGTTGGTACCACTATTGTTTAGGTTTACCACTGTTAGATTTCCTAGTTAATTACAAGTTCGTAGATTGCTGTTAAAATCCCATTAAAAGAATAACTTTCGCGTCGTAAGTCTGTTTTTCGTGAATTTCGCGTTGACGTGATCGTAGCGGCACGTAGATGATTTTGGAAAAACTTTTATTTAATTTATTTACTGCTGGTGTACTGTTCTAACATTAGGCAATTATTCTCTTGCATGTTTGTCTTGGTATGCGTGATGATTGTGATGTATTGATCGAGCCCAGACGGTGAGGAGTATTTCGGGAGTCCGGAGCTCTTTGGGGACCAGCAAGACCAGCAGGAGTACATGAACCAAGGCAAGTATAGCATGGGCCTACCTTGTTGTCCTACTCATTTTAAGCATTTCACCCTGCATGTGTATAATATTGCAAACTATAAGGACATCCTAGCTGTTGATGACAATTACCTTGTTCCCGAGGGCTTTTATTGCATATGGGTAGAAGTGCTAGTGCTCTAACTCCAATTATATATGATCTGAAATCAGTGATGGAACCATGGTTAATTGATTAAACATGATTATGATAAATGGAACATAGGGCTATGGTACAAATGACTGTTGGTCATGTTGTCCTAGACCCTCCGTAAGGACTCATCTGTCGGCAAAAGCTGGGACTTACAGTGCAACCGGGAGAGTCACATGGCTCTGACTTTAACTCAGTAATAGGATCTTTTCTAACTCGTTAGAGGTTACCCGAAAGGGCGCAAGAGGGGCTTGCCACTTTGGGTGTAGTACTGCCCCTGTTTCTATGAGTATAGCCGCGATGGAAATGTGCCATAGAAAAGGGGGGTTTTCTACATCTGCCTGCCGAGGAAACCTCACGGCCCTAACTGGTTAGAATAGGCCTATGGAAGGCTTCATAGTGTACCCTGCCCGCTCACCTTGGTAGTGTTTGGGGGTCGACGGATCCCGGACATATGGGCAACACGACTCACGGTGAAAGTGCACAACCTCTGCAGAGTGTAAAACTATTATAACAGCCGTGCTCACGGTCACGAGCGGCCCAGAAAACTCATAGAATAACTGGTTACTGTTGGCTTTATGGTACATGATGATGTATAATTATGCTTTAATGTGACTTATTGACTTACTATGGTTCTAATAACTGATCATATGGGATATTTGGGAGCTTAAGCATAAACTAAAATAATTAATGATAAAACACTGACCTACTAAAAGCTGATGCAGTGAACCAAGTTTAGCCTGTTTGAGCCTCATAAATCCTCATGCTATGCTTGTGGAGTACGAGATGTACTCACGCTTGTATATTTCTTTTCTTTGGATAAAAATCCCGGATGGGTCACAGATGGTGGTAGCTATGAGGACTACCCGGAGGACTTTTAGGCTTGTGCTTCACCAGTCGACCTTCCCTGTGTGAGGGCCATGAGATAGTTATCTTAGATTATCATATTTATATTTTCGCTGTTATGCCAGACTTTGTGATGTAATAACTACGTTTGTTGTAAACACTGTGATGATGGTATTTAATTTGTGACTTATGTGTGTGATTGATCTCTGGGCGCACATAAGTTTATGCATTCAATTTCTTCCTTGAAATTGGGTGTGACAGCGTAATGAGTCAATTGTTATGCAGGCTAACTCTGCCTGTTTTCTCCCTGTTGTGGATGAAACAGGAGGAATAGTGTATGCCTGGTTTCTCTTTGCCAGAAAACTACATCTCTGATCCCGTGGCACTCCTAAGGACTAGACGGTCTCGAACCGTTTCGTCTTCTGCTACTCCACCGACAAGTGAACCAGCCGGTACCGCACCAACCCCGAACGAACTCATGGCCGCCGAGAAGACACTCCGCGAGTTCTCCGTGCCCGCTGTCACCAACGTGGCCACTGGCCCCGCTATTGACACGGCCGGCAAGAACTTCGAGCTACGCACCGGCCTGATCACCATGGTGCAGGTGAGCCCATTATATGTCTTGCCAAGCGAGGATGCGAATGCACACCTTCAACACTTCCTGGAGCTATGTGACACGATTGTCATCAAGGACATCACTCCTGATGTCATTCGGCTCCACCTCTTTCCTTTCTCCCTCGTGGGGAAGGCGAAGAGGTGGTTCTATCAAGATAAGGAAGCTGTCACCACGTGGGCAAAATGCTCCGCGGCATTCCTCGCCAAGTTCTTCCCCATAAGCAAAACCAATGCTTTGAGGGGAAGGATTGCCAGTTTTCAACAAAATGCCAGTGAAACAATCGCTGAAGAATGGGAGCGGCTACAAGAGTACATCCTAAGCTGCCCCCATCACGGCATGGAGAACTGGATGGTGCTCTAGAACTTTTACAATGGGCTCACGCCCATGTCGAAGGGACACCTAGACGCCGCCGCTGGAGGCACATTCCTATCACTTACCACCATCGTGGCCAAGGCCCTGATCGAGAAGATGGTAGAACACCAGAGCTGGGGGAGGACAGAACTCAACCACCAGCTGCCAAAACACAAAAAGGCATGCATACCGTGAAGGAGACGGATATGCTTGCCGCAAAAATAGATTTATTGATGAAGCAACTCACCGAGAGGAACCAAGAGAACCCCTCGAACTCGGTGAAGGCCATAGACTCGCACATGACATGCGAGGTCTGTGGAGAAGTTGGCCATTCGGGGAATGATTGCCCCGAAACCCGTGAAGACGCTGCCTACATCAACAACGGGTTTCGCCAACAAGGAGGCGCCAACCAAGGTAATGGTTGGAATAATCAGTCACGCTCTTCATTCCAAGGTAATTCGAGTTTTAGTTCGAATCAACCTTCATTAAAAGACCTAGTTCTTGGACAAGCTAAAATAAATGAAAACTTAACTAAAAAGTTGCTATCCAATGATAAGGTTTTAGAAAACATAAATACAAAAATAGAAACCCTTGCCTCTTTCGTACAAAACCAACTGAGCTTTAATAAAATGATAGAAACACAACTAGCTCAGATCGCCGCTGCAATTCCTACTGAGAATGCGGGTAGACTCCCGGGGCAACCCGAGAACTCTCCCACTAACCATGCAGGGTGAAATTCAAACGATGGAAGAGAGTCCTTCTCAAAAAGGACTATAAACATTTTTTTGAGCCACCGTCGAAGGTAATCGGTAGTTATCTTAAAAATATATATATATAAAAATTTGAAAAATATTCAAAAATTCATTTTTAGCTAGGAAATAAAATAAACTAATAGAAAAATATTTTTTCTAAATTTTTCAAAAATAAAAATTTTACAAATAAATGTTGGAAATTGCAAAAGTCATTTTTTCAGCTAGAAGTGCATCAATATGCCAACGGAAAACTTCAAAAACTAGCCGTTGGAAGATGGAGAAAAAAGCTGGGGGAGGCTCCTAGCCGTTGCCCTGACCCCGAATCCACCTGCATTTTCAAACTATAAATACCAGGGGTTCGGGTGTGGCCCTCTCCACCCATTCTCACTTCACTTCATCACTTCCATCTTCACTCTCCAAGCAACACTTTCACATCTTTGCTATTTCCAACCAACCACCAGCAGAAACCTCACAAAAAAATCACCTATCCAAGCGAGCTATCCACTAGTGCAAGCATTGCACCATGAAAAGGTTCGGCAAAACAGTTTTGAGGGCGTTTAAAAGAGTCACGAGGTCATCCTCGAAGCGCCCCTGTCGGAGCACTTCCTCATACTACACCGATCCCCGATGGAGTCCTTCCGCTGAGGAAGAATCCCCGGAGATCGAGGAGGTAGAGGAAGAGGTAGAGGAAGAAGAAGAGGAACAAGAGGAGGAACAACATGAAGAAGGAGCCCACCAATTCGACTTGGTGGGTGATCGAGAACATCAAGCCTACAACATGCTCAAGGACCGGATCTTCCTCCATACGCCGGTCTACGACGACTCGCTCCTCTCCGACATCGGTATGGACTCTCGATTCCTCTCCATATGGAAAGCCGCAGGGTGGGACAACATTCACCCCATAACTGAGTATGGATCCTATACCCTTACCATTCAATTCCAATGCACTTTAAGAGAAACATATGAAGGTATTTCTGTTCGTTTATTTGGAAATGAATATGCTATCTTTTGGAAAGACTTAAGCAAATACCTTTGTTTTCATCAAAGATGCTCTCTTGATTTAGTGCATGCCACAAAAGGGTTTAATAAGGATAAGTTTTGGGAAGAAATCACGGAGCAAGTTCACAACTGGAAAATACTATCCTAGAAATGCCCACATCCAACACCCCGCTCTAAGGTTTTTACACCTTTGGCTATCCATAACATTGTTTCCTAGCCAGGATACCCGCGTTGTGCGAGTAAATGAAATGAGGTCACTTTACGCGGCTAGAATGAAAATAAAAGTTGCGCCTGTGCAAGAAATTGTAAAGCATTGGTTAGATATAATCAAGACAACCACCCCTATCTCTTTGACTTCACTCATAACACGTGTGGCCACGGCCATTGGTGCGTTGGAAGGGCAAGATCTTGATTATATTCAAATTCCACGCACCATGATTCATGAAACCTATCTTATCCAAGGTAATTTGAAAAGAGATAATGCGGGCGGTCTTGTGTTTTATTTCCCAGGGTATATAAACGTAATCCGGTTACCTAACCCGGGTCTACGCTTGTATAACTCTGGGAGACTAACCTTTGATCTGCAGACAGCTGAAACTGCGCGAAGGCGTAGTGTTTCTGGCAGGGACATCGGCGGATCCAGCTCCCAGCCACCACCCTCCTATACACAGCCGATCTACCAGTCGGGATGGGACACACCCATGCCGACACAAGGTGTTGAGGGGTGGGCTGAGGCGGATTCTAGCGCTTGGGAACAACAATCGCGCTGGAGGGCCGAATCATGAGAAGAACATCCTTCGGCCTCCACAGTAGGCCGAACCGACTTGGAGCGCCTCCAAGCTCAGCTTGGGGGACTGGTGGTGCGCACGGATGAGATCTAGGATACTCTCCAACAACACATCCAAACCACCGATGCGCACCACCAGGAGGCCGTGGAGTGGCACCAGCAAGGGTTGCTATGGCAACAGCAACAACGGGCCTGGCACCAGCAGCAGCAGGAAGAAATGCAAGCTCGCCAAGATCAGCTGCTGAAACAATCCCAAGACTTCTGGCGGTACATGGGGTACAACCCTGATCAGTAGGCCAGAAGCTAGCTTGGGGGAGGACTCCCAATCCCGAGGTTATCTGCATTGCATATTTATTTTCATGCATCCTTAATTTTAAATTAGCATGTTTACTTTATGAAATTTCCATTAGTTAAATTCATGTTTTAATTATTGCATATAAAAAAAATGAAAAATGCTAAAAATACAAAAATATAATTCCACTCTTATATGTGATGTAAGATATATGCTTCTTCCTTGTTGAAATGATGAATAGTTGCTCTATCATAATTTCTTTCCAGCATCTAGTTTCAACATTGAATTCTCCAAATTAATAAAATAATTAAATGCGTGGGTTGCAAAATGCTCTATCTAAAGTCTAAAGTAATTAATGGATATATTTGTGATGATCTGAGCTGCTAGTATCCTGTTCTAAACAACGCTAGAGTTCTGGAGTTTTTACAAAAATAAAATAATTACATTGAGTTAGATTAAGCTTTGTTGACCCTTTGAGAGGTTGTCATAGCATTGAAAACAAAAATATTTCATTATGTTATCATCTCAAAAGTTTGTTAGAAGGCATATGGCTATGAAAAAGAAAAAAAAGCATCCGAGGAAATAAAAAGGGACATGTGTCCGAAACCTCAAAAAGAAAGATCACGAGGAAATAAAAAGGGACATGTGTCCGGAACCTCGAAAAAATAAAAATAAAAAAAATGGGCAAGTGCCCAACAATAGAATTAGCCACATAGCCATGTGTCTCTAATAGACAAAAAGAGAATGATGGAAAAGAAAAAGTTTTCAAAAATTCAATGGTATGATTAACTTTCTCTTTGGATCCATTGTTTAATTTGACAAATAAATGTGCTAAGTTTTGAAAATAAAAAAAAACTCCGGAACAAAAGTGAAGTAAAGAACTGGGGACATAGCGCTCGATCTGATCAAATCCATCCTGCAAATGCTTAAGGACCCAAGGTATGAGCAATAAGCCCCATGACATATCTGTTCAAAATTCAAAGGAGAATTCTTGATTGAAGGTATGTACTGGATAGAAGTGAAAATATTGTAGCAACTCCTGATCAACAACCAAGATCTTAGCTTCTTGCTCGAGGACGAGCAAGGGGTAAGCTTGGGGGAGTTTGTTGGCGGTTCTAAATGACATATTTACCCCGCCAACATAGTCCATGCAAAGGAAGAAAAGCATGTATTTTACTCACATATACTTATTAAATGCTTACCAAGTTCCACATGTAGTGCAAGTTGTGTTTTGCAGATCATATACAGGCATACAGGTGGAAAGCAAATAAAAAGGCGTAATCCGACACTTCAAAAAATGCGCAAATAAACAAGTACCCAAAAGCCCAATATAGAAGTGCATCCATTTGCAGGTGGATCTAGACTCAGGGGCCCGAGAGGAAGGCAACGGGCTTCGGGTCGGGGCCAGTGGGGCCCACCAGGGGGCGGCCGCCCCGTAGGGTCGGCCGACCCTGGCCCAGCCCATCTCGGCACCGCCTTTCGCAGAGGCGGTGCTGAGCCTATCCTCCCGCAGTCCCCACGTGCAAATTGCAATTTACACCCTGGGGAACCGACCTTCCCCACCTATTTATGGAGGGGGAGAGGGAGGCTCCATTCATCTCATCACATTCACAATCAACACTCCACCTTCAAGACATTTGGGCACTACCTCTTCTTAGTTTTTCCCTTTAAGCTATCAAGGAGGGCTTGGCTCCATGGAGAGAAACTTGGGTATGAATAAAGAATATCTTTACTCCAAGTCCTTGCCTTATCATGTCCGATATAGTTCTTCATATGAACTAGAGTATAGTTCTTATGCTATGGTATATGACAGATCATAGGCCCTGTTTTATGATGCTAGCATATGAACTAGAATATAGTTCTAGTGAAAATGATATGACATACATTTTTGTATATAGTTCTTATAGTATAATGCTACCCTAGGGCTAGTAGTGTATTATATGAACTAGTGCTAAGTGTATGTTGTATTATTCTCACTTAGGACTTTAGTCTAATTTCTTCATGTTAATTAATTGCCTAGAAATAGCTTTGTGTGAAGATGGGGGTTTATCATGCTCTTTTGAGTAGGCTCGGGCTTCTTACGTGTCGATCCGTAGGGTCGGGGACCCGGGGGAGTCCGAGTAGGTTCTTTGCATGTAAGCATGGTGCTTGGGTGTAAAGGCCGGGTAAATGCATTGTCCTAGTCCATGGTTGAGGGGATGGCGCCAGGTGGTGACAGCCCTGTCAGTCCTTGGCATTCCCCCACGTTCGGCTAGGGTGTAGGAGTCTAAATAGTTGCGGAGGTTGCTGGCAGACCAGTACTCGCGTAACCTCCCAAACCATCTAAACACAGGACTAGATCTAAGTAGTATAATTACATGATTAACTTGTTCTATGACATGATCTGTATCTAGGACCACACCTACTCCAATAGGTTGTTTGTTTATTCTTTGATTCAATTCATTCTTTTAGTCTCTTTTTATTCCTTAGCCCATATGCCATGCCTAGATTGTGATGGATCACTGTTCTACATATAAATGTTTATCACCTGTTATGACCTTTGATTCCATTATTGCTATCATAATTATTTTGATCTATGCTTATCTTAGAATCCTTAACATATTAAGCCTTCCTTAGAGCGAACCTATAAATACGACACTCGGTAAATCCCCGAGTTGAAATGCTACACGATAATTCCCGTCCGCTTGCGGTACTTAAGCTCCAAACCTAAGGAACTATCACCTCGGTATATACTTAACACTGTTGCTAGACATGCGCCGAGCTAGTGACTTGTTAAGGAATACAAACATAGCAATCCTAGTGCCACTACCATGATTAAGAACTGGAACCCTACCCTAACGGTAATAAGGCGCCATTATCGGGAAGGTAGATCTAGCTTCCTATTCAAGGTGGTGATGCTACGGATTTGCCAATATAACACTGCCAATGTCATTATCATGAGTAGAGCAGAACCCTATTCTAGGTAGCGACGCTAAGAAATGCTAACAAGCATTTCTGGCACCGTTGCTTAGGATAGATTTATACTCTAATCTTGGTGATTGCATTAGTAAGTGTTATCACGACATTTCTGACATCGTTGCTGAGGACGGATTAAACCCTGTTCTTAGTGATGACGTTAAGAAATGCCAACAAGCACCTCTTGGCGTGACATCCTGGCGCATCGCTGTTGTCGGGACCAAAGTGTTCGAGTTACCACCTTTGTCGGTTGTAAGGTCAAATCGGCTGGCACGCCTTAACGTTTGAATCGGGTATTAGCCCTTTGTTTTTGCAGATCAGCTTTTGCACCAACACATATTTTGGCACGCCCAGTGGGATGTAGATTCATTATCAAGATCAACATGTCGAACACCGATTTCGACTTGGAGAACGTCATCCCTGTGACAGAGGCCAATCTTAGAGATGAGCAGAAGCAAGCTATGGCGAAAGCTATGAAGGACTATAAGCAGCTATGCTTGAAATCCTTCAGTATCAACAGGAGTGGCGAGGTGATCCAAAAAGAAGCATTGCCGATGCCTCGGCAAATTACTTTTGAATCCAATCCTGGTAAACTGCAAGAGATGGTTGATAGTGCTGTCAATCGTGCTCTGATCAATCAATCTGGTGTACTGTCCAATACAGATTTCAATGTTGTGGCTAGAACTTTCAAAGAAGGACAAGTGTGTTGGGCATTCTTAACGTCACTACCAAAAGTAGACTTAGTTTTCTAATTCTGATAACAGCGCCAAAAATGCCAAACCTATCTCCCATGCCACTTAAGCCAAGTTGTCATCCCCAGCATGACATGAAAGACGCGGTATTCAAATATGCAATTCCTCTTCTAAATAAATAATAAATGGGATCTGCAAGCGCACAGATTAATACTGATGTAGCATTTAACCGGTAAGTATTCCAGGTATTGTTATTTATATTTTTACCACTGGGAAGGGACTAATAATCATCAATGTTGATTATAGAATAGAATATAAGATTGAGTATCTATCATTGCATGTATAATTGAGAACATTTATCTATCTCTTTCATACAGGGATAAGTGTCACATAAAGGATATATAAAGTAATGAATGGTGACAAAGATAATTAATCTGATCAGCATAACTTAGCCACATATAAATATGATAAGCACCTCAATTAGATATTCTAGCAAGTCATTAGCATGGTATTAGGATGAACTACAAGAATATTTCCTAAGTTATTCTTAACTATACAGCCTAGCATATCATAGTCAGTGCAATTATACTTAGCAATCATTGTGAGACAGGACTACGCCCATGCATAGTGATATTATCAAGGAATATGAGAAACATCGCAATCACTCTCCTGTAATAATGTTGCTCTGCTAGCCCAATACACGAGAGGGGGACTATATAAGAATCAATGGAGCTGTCACTACCACGAACTATCCCTAGCATATTGGGTACAATTGCAGATAAATATGGTATAAGCACCACGCCTACACAATATCTATCATTTACCCATGGATCCGATGGATAAACGCTATATGATCCTAAACATGTATATAATTCCAATCTAACTAAGCCAAGTATATAACTATGATAAACTAAGAACAATATAATTGCGAATATAAACAAGTAGAGCAAAGTCATAATCAATATATTGAAGTAGAACAAAGTCATATTCATAATACCGAAGAACAAAGATGAACAATTGAAGAACAATAGAGAATTACCAAGAATCCTCTTGACAGATCCGGAAACCAATCGAAGATTGACTACTTCTAGTTCTAATCCTATGTAGCTATGCTAATCTAGAGATCTAATTGATGTGGTGGCTCTAGGGCTTGATCAGAGGCTTCTTCTCCCTGATGAATAATGAATTAGGGTTGAGAGGTGCTCTCCTCCAGGGGCCAGGGGGTCTGGTTATATAGTCCTTCCAAGTGAATGTGGGTTGTTAGATCAAACCGACATTGATTGAACGGTTATCCTTGATCCTTTAGGTCGGTGGAGCATGATCCGCGAGATTGGCCGTGATTGGTGGAAAGGCCAGGGCGGGCTCCCTAGGGGGGAGGGCGGGCGCCCTGCCCCCGAGCCCGTCCGGTCTCCCGTTTGTTCCCGTGCCTTCTGGACTCTTCTAGATGTAGGATAATTGCGTAGTACGTTAATATCTCTATGTAAACATGACATGTGGGCCTTCTCTCCATATTTTCTGACAACCCCCTGCAGAAATAGACAAACACCAAAACTCGTGGAATTCTGTCAGATAAAACCCTAAGTCTGGATGTCGATTGTATTTGGATCCTTTTCTTTGGTTATTTGTTAATTAAATTTGATATTTAAGGACTGTCAACAAACTCCCCCAAGCTTACCTCTTGCTCGTCCCTAAGCAAGGATAATCTCTGTGATGAATCAGAAGTTGCTGAAATACCTTTAAAAATTGATGGTACACATACTTTCAAATAAGGTCTCATCTCTGAGTTAGAGTAAACTGTCAAGATTTAAAACTTACTTATTTTACCTTTCACCATGGGACTTGTAACCGTCACTTCTGTCTTGAGTAGTTAAAAGATAGAACAGTCTAGTCAAATGCCATGTCTCTTATTTTTTATCAGCTATAGCTCTGGAGTTTTTGCAGATTTTCAAATAAAACTCAGAGATTCCTTGTATGACTCTCTTAGATCTCTCTTTTGTGGTATTTCTGGATCCTTACCAAGACAGTGATGGTATGTGCCTGTTGGGTATTTTAAACGCAAACAGAAAAATCCACAAGCGCACGGATACCGATGTAGCTTTCACCCGGGAGTATTCCAGAGTATCGATTTTCCACAGGGAACGTGAGTGTACTAATTAAGATCCAAGATCGCCCAAGGATAACTATATGATTATTTTTGGTGGGAAGAGAGGAAGTTTCCTGAGAGTTCTCTAGTTGATCTAAGAATCAAGAATTACTTCAAGATTATCTATTTCGGGACATCAGAACACTAACCACAGAAAGAGATGAGAAGGGGGCTAGGAAGCTCTGACTACGGTCCTACAAACACCGATCCGAACGAGGTGGAATACGTCGACCGTTAGGGCTGTCACTACCCTAAGGCTACCACAACAATCCGCAGGATTGGGTGCAATTCCAGGTAATTGCAAGACTAAACACCACGTCTAATCTATTAATTACTACTCTAATGTTGCAAAGATTAGAGCACTTGATGCAAGCGGGAATCCAATAAATAACTTGGATGTAAATAAAAGTAATTAAAGAACTCAGGATTATGAATTGAAGAACCTAGAGAACGATGAAGAACGAACCAGTTGCTGCAAAAGTACAATGTTGAGGAAGATCCGACAGATCCGGCTCCTCCTCCGCTCTCCTCTTCTCTCTCCCTATTTTCTAGATTATAACTAGAACTAACTAGAACTAGAACTAGAACTAGAGGAACTAGAACTAGAACTAGATGAACTAGAACTAGATCTAGATGAACTAGAGGTAGAACTAGAAGAACTAGAGGGATCCTCTCTACTTGGATGAAGAATTGAAACCCTAGCTTTGATTCTGTAGAAGAGGTATGATCTCCAGGGGCCAGGGGGTCTGGTTTTATAGTCCCTTCAAGTGAATCTGGGTCGTCGGATCAAACCGACATTGATCGCATGGTTTTCCTTGATCCTTTAGGTCGGTGGAGCATAATCCGCGAAACGTGTCCTGATTGGGCACTGTAGCTGGGCGGGCGCCCAGGAGAGTTGGGCGGGCGCCCTGCCTCCGAGCCCGATTTCCTTCCCGTTCGTTCCCGTGGCTTCTGGAGTCTTCTAGATGATAGAAAATTGCGCGACACGTTAATATCTTTATGTAAACCCGACGTGTGGGCCTTTCTTCCATATTTCCTGATAACCCCCTGCAGAAATAGACAAACACCAAAACTTTTGGAATTCTGTCAGATAAAACCCTAAGTCTAGGTGTTGGTTGCATTTGGATCCTTTTCCATGATTAGTTGATGGTTAAATGTGAGCATTATGGACCGTCAACAATGCCTTCTCTCAAAATATGTAGTATTTGTGGTATAAGGCATAGTGACATTGCCTTCTCTCTCACCCTACTCTAATAAGGCTTTAATATCTGGAGCTCATAGGTGGGAGATAAAGTATACATGCTTACAAGACATTTATTGTATAGTCAAACCATGGATCCAAAGAAACAAGTCATTAAGTCAAATCAAGATGTGCATGTGTGGCGAATCAATGGCGTATGGTGTAAAGTCTAATTCTATTTTTGCTCTCTAAGGAGATACATACCTTCCTTGCTTTTTGAAACTTTGTGAGGAGAATGAGATGCTCTATTTTCTTTTTCTTTCCTCTCAGGTGGGTATCTTGTACCCCTAATTATACTGTCGCACACTTGTCCATTTTTACCTCTCGTCTCATTTTTTCTTTTCTTTCGAGGTTCCGGGCACTTGTCCCTTTTTATTTCCTCTTATCTTTCTCTCTCTCTTTTTTAGAGCACTCATCTCCTGAAATAATATAGCAAGTGGTAGTAACCAAGATAACTTGAGCATTTATTCCACAGGGAAAACAGGAATGTTTTTGGCCATTCTCTCCCGGATTAGGAGTAGAATGTTTTTGGGTGGTTCTGGAGATGGAAATGGGTGGATATATGTGGATGCGTACTTCCGGAGTAGAAGCAGCATGTGTGAGTGAACGTGCAAGTGAATCTTGATTTAACCACATGACAAGCTCCTAAGGGTCTACACAGCTTGACCACACTCAATGCTCATAAGCAGTAAAAAAGTAAATGTGTGGCTCAAAGTCTAGCAAGCATGTATATATGGCTATGGTAGGAATTTAAACTCTCATCATATAGGAACTCATCATGTAATATTTTAAAGATTTTAAAAGATGAAATTCTCCAGAATTCTAGCATCTCTAGGAACAGATAAACAGCAATTTAACCTTCCCATATCATATCCGTTAACAACCTAGACTTCAGATCAAGTTCTCTTCCCACAAGTTCAGGTTTAGAGCAAGCTTTAAATTATAACAATTATGTCTAAACTAGAGAGAGAACTCAAATTTTAAAATTAGGCAGAGCAACTATTCATCATATCCATGCTAGAGTTTTATTATTAAGATTCAGTTTAGCATAGCCACTTTATTTATTTATTAAACAAACTAAGCAAAAGATATATAATATATATATAAGCACAAAATCTTTATTTGGTTTTTCATAGTTATGTATATTTATATTTTAATATAGTATAAGTATAAAGATAGATAGAAATACTTAGCGAGATAAATGGGGGTGCTCTCTCCCAAGCTAAATTTTGACGTAATTTCTTCTGATGTAGCTAGTAGGTGGCAGAGGTGTATTTGAAAGTCGGCAGTACCCTGACAGCGATTAGAATGTCCTCTGTCTGCTAGTCTTCTTGATTCTTGAATTATGTGGAGCTCAAATAGACAACAAAGCTTTGTGGAACTGATTAAGTGTTAGCATAAATATCTAGCCTTTATCATGTTGAGCCTCCTCAATAAATGTTACTCTCTTTATATTTTCATTTTATAGAGCAGAAAAAATATTTATTTTATTTTTATGCCACCACAGTGAATGTACTTATGGGTTTTATGCCACTCGTATACTCACATGGGGCTTACTAGTTTTAACATTTTTATTTTCTTTTTAAGATAGTATGAACATGATTAACTAAGCAAACTATTTGAAATAATTGAAAGGAAACGGCTAACTACCAAGTTTACCTCTTGGCAAGGCGTTCGGTGTTTTTAAGTCCTCCGAACGGGACTCTCTATTTTCTAGTTGTCATGGGATTCGTTGGGTGGCGTAGTCGGTGCTTCCGGCGGTGCCTCTTCTTCGTGTATAGTTATCTTTTCTCTCCACACCTGACTTGGTGCTACGGTCTACTCAGGATAATTCTGTTCAAGCTATATGTCTTCAGACCTTACCACTTCTCCTTCATAATCTGCCCATCCGTCCTTGATAATCTGCCTCCTCTGGTTGCGGTTGCGTCGTCTTCTTCTTGTCCTACCCTGCTTAGAGTCTTCAACGATATAATTAGGCTTAGTAAAATAGCGGCGTACCTTCTCTGAGGGGAAGTGCATGTGAACTTTTCCAGTTCCAATGTAGATGATTGCTTTAATGATGCTGAGGAACGGTCTTCCAAGGATGATGGGTGGATCGTATTCGTCTTCTCCCATGTCAATAACCTGAAAGTCTGTATAGACAAAATGATCGTCTATTTTGATAGGGACATCCGTTACTATACCTTCAACCTCTCGAAATGTCTGATCTGCTATCTGGAGCTGAATGTATGTTGGTTTTAAGGGCATGGTTCCGAACAAGAGCCGATAGGTGACTGCGGCCATTATGTTGATGCCCGGTCCGGTGTCGCAAGTCGTCTTGTAGAAGTTGTATCCATTTATGGAGCAATAGATGCTTGGCATTGCTGGGTCGTCCTTCTTGGTCAGAAACGGTGACTTAAGTCGATGATCTTGACCTCCTTGAACTGCAGTGACCATCTTAGCTGACTCGGTCCACACTTGCTTGTTCCTATTCCTCCTATTGGTCCTCTTCCTT
This sequence comes from Sorghum bicolor, assembly GCF_000003195.3. NCBI lineage: Eukaryota > Viridiplantae > Streptophyta > Magnoliopsida > Poales > Poaceae > Sorghum > Sorghum bicolor. The sequence continues at coordinate 19,760,670 of NC_012876.2, read as the reverse complement.
GGTTCATGTCGGGATTGCTCTGGGATTTGTGTAGTCTTGTTCTTGAAGGAAAACATCTCCTTCCTCCCTATGATGTAGAAACTATCTTGGCAGCACTAGCGTAGATGACAGCTCTGTTTAAGAATGGCCTCCCTAAGATGATGGGTGTCCTCTCATCATTACCGGTTTCTATCACCACGAAGTCTGCTGGGGCGTATAAGGTACCAACTCAGACGCAAAGGTTCTTCAATATTCCCTTTGGAAAACTTAACTCCTGATCTGCAAACTGCAAACACATGGTTGTTTCTAATAAAGGATATGTAAAGAATTTTTCATAGAGTACCCTGGGCATAATGTTGACACTAGAGCCAAAGTCGCAGAGTGCTTCTGGGAGGTCCACCATGCCGATGGAGATCGGGATGACGGGGCGTCCTAGATCGCCTCTCTGGACCGGCAGAAGGTCAGTAGTAACTTCAGTGATGGGGTTACTCCAGTAGTTACCTGCATCAAACATGTCTACAAGATTTGCAGATTCTAATCCTTCCGGTTGTGATGGTATACCGAGCTTAGTAGCAGGAACAGCAGCAGCTATTTGATTTAACTGAGATTCAATCATTTTATTAAAGCTAATTTGATTCTTGATGGCAGTAGAGAAATTATCCATTCTGTTATTTATATTTTCTAGCATTTTATCATTAGATGCCAATTTCTTAGATAGGTTATCCATTAGCTTTCCTTGATTAGACACTAACTCTCTCAGAGGTGGAAAATTATTATTATTGTTGTATGAATTGTTACCTTGATAATTACCTGAGTAGTTAGGCCTCTATTGATTCCAACCTTGATTTTGTTGAGGACGGTTGTAGTAGTAGTTGTTGTTATTGTTGATGTAGTTCACATCCTCAAGTATCTCAGGGCAGTGATTGCCTGAGTGTCCAGTATCTCCACACTCCTCACAAGTCATGTGAGAGTCGTAGATGTGCATGACTTCTTTCTTATCTCCAGCTCTATCATCGAGCTTCTTCATGAGCAGGTCTAACTTTGCAGACAGCATGTCTACCTCCTTGAGCTGATGCATACCTCCACCTCTCTTGTGTGTCTGGGTCCTTTCTACATTCCATCTTTGGTTGGACGCCATCTTCTCCACAAGAACTGTGGCTTGTGATATGGTGAGTGATAGGAATGCTCCTCCAGCTGCAGCATCCATGGTTTCTCGGGCACTGTTGCCGAGCCCATAATAAAACGTCTGCATCAATAGCCAGCTCTCCATTCCATGATGGGGACATTCTAGGATGTAGTCTTGGAAGCGCTCCCATGCTTCTGGAACGGATTCATCATGTTGTTGCTAAAAACTTGTAATCTTTCCACGGAGAGCATTGGTCTTGCCCATGGGAAAGAACTTAGCCAGAAAGTTCGTGGAGCAGAGTACCCACGTAGTATTCTTCTCCTTTGTAGCATAGAACCACTGCTTCGCTCTTCCTAATAGTGAGAATGGGAAGAGGCGAAGTAGTACAACATCTCTGTGGTGAATGTGTTGCAAATCTCTAGGAAGTGTTGGAGATGAGCACTAGCATCTTCATGTGCCTTCCCATAGAACTGGTTGGATTGCACCATGTTGATAAGTCCAGGCTTGAGCACAAAGTTGCCATCAATCTCTGCAGCAGGTCCAGTACGGATGTTATCTGTAGTGGGAGCTGAGAACTCGCGGATCGATTTGTTCGCCATGACTTCGAATTCTGAAGACAAGTTCCGGGTGAAACTTTGGTGATCTTATTGATTGGATGAAGCTTCGTGCTGAAGTGTTGATGATCTCTTCTTGAGCTTGGCTCTTGTTTTTCTGAATAACGCTTCAGGATTGTCAACAAAATTTCCTGGAAGATGTCTTCTATTCATATACTGCCCTGCATAAGATAAAATGGAAAAATATCGGGGTAAAACTGTATGAGAGAATTGATAATCTCAATCATACTAGTGATGCGAATGATGACTCAAAATCCATATTCATTCCTGATTAGTAATCAACCTTCCCCGACAACGGCGCCAAAAAATGCTTGTTGGACATTCTTAACATCACTACCAAAAGTAGACTTAGTTTTCTAATTCTAATAACGGCGCCAAAAATGCCAAACCTATCTCCCATGCCACTTAAGCCAAGTTGTCATCCCCAGCATGACATGAAAGACACGGTATTGAAATATGCAATTGCTCTTCTAAATAAATAATAAATGGGATATGCAAGTGCACAAATTAATAATCATCAATGTTGATTATAGAATAGAATATAAGATTGAGTATCTATCATTGCATGTATAATTGAGAACATTTATCTATCTCTTTCATACAGGGATAAGTGTCACATAAAGGATATATAAAGTAATGAATGGTGACAAAGATAATTAATCTGATCAGCATAACTTAGCCACATATAAATATGATAAGCACCTCAATTAGATAATCTAGCAAGTCATTAGCATGGTATTAGGACGAACTACAAGAATATTTCCTAAGTTATTCTTAACTATACAGCCTAGCATATCATAGTTAGTGCACTTATACTTAGCAATCATTGTGAGACAAGACTACGCCCATGCACTGTGATATTATTAAGGAATATGAGAAACATCGCGATCACTACCCTCTAATAATGTTGCTCTACCAGCCCAATACACGAGAGGGGGACTATATAAGAATCAATGGAGCTGTTACTACCACGAACTACCCCGCGATGTGGTATATAGGGTACAACCACAGATAAATACGGTATAAGCAACACGCCTACACAATATCTATCATTTACCCATGGATACAATGGATAAACGCTATACGATCCTAAACATGTATATAATTCCAATCTAACTAAGCCAAGTATATAACTATGATAAACTAAGAACAATATAATTGCGAATATAAACAAGTAGAGCAAAGTCATAATCAATATATTGAAGTAGAACAAAGTCATATTCATAATATCGAAGAACAAAGATGAACAATTGAAGAACAATAGAGAATTACCAAGAATCCCCTTGACAGATTCGGAAACCAATCGAAGATTGACTCCTTCTAGTTCTAATCCTATGTAGCTATGCTAATCTAGAGATCTAATTGATGTGGTGGCTCTAAGGCTTGATCAGAGGCTTCTTCTCCCTGATGAATAATGAATTAGGGTTGAGAGGTGCTCTCGTCCAGGGGCCAGGGGGTCTGGTTATATAGTCCTTCCAAGTGAATGTGGGCCGTCGGATCAAACCGACATTGATTGAACGGTTATCCTTGATCCTTTAGGTCGGTGGAGCATGATCCGCGAGATTGGCCGTGGTTTGTGGAAAGGCTAGGGCGGGCGCCCTAGGGGGGAGGGCGGGCGCCCTGCCCCCGAGCCCATCCGGTCTCCCGTTCGTTCCCGTGGCTTCTGGACTCTTCTAGATGTAGGATAATTGCACGGTACGTAATGTCTCTATGTAAACATGACATGTGGGCCTTCTCTCCATGTTTTCTAATAACCCACTGCAGAAATAGACAAACACCAAAACTCATGGAATTCTGTCAGATAAAACCCTAAGTCTGGATGTCGGTTGCATTTGGATCCTTTTCTTTGTTTATTTGTTAATTAAATTTGATATTTAAGGACCGTCAACAAAGTGCCACCATCTTATGTGGGTCCTGCCTATCATCAGCGAGGGTCATCATTGGTTACGACTCCATCGGCTACTACAGCCGTTGCGGGTACAGAAGTCACTTCCCCTCCAAGCACATTAGGGATGACTAATGCGCAATCCACACCGATGACGACCAATCCATCAACATCAGAGGGACAAATAAAACTTGCTACGAATTTGTTGGCATCTGCAATGTCAGGGTCTGTTCCTCCTAATTGGTGGGGTTATAGTATGCCCCCGGAGTTTATGGCAAATAGCTCTGGAACGTCTCAAGCGGCTAACACGACAGACAAGGCTCTTATGGCATCGGCACCCCCAAGCTCGCCGATGACTCAGAATCCCTAGAATTCAACAACTACTACTGCAAGACCTTTCACTGGGAATTCTCAAGTGCCAACGTTCCAGATGCCTAACGCATCGGCAGATCCAATGCCGACGCAGGAGAGGTTTATGACACAACCAGGGTATGTCAATTCAATGATGATGCCAAATTATCAGTCAGCGGCAGGGCCTACGCCGATGAACGTTAATAATGGATGGACAGGGCAGTTTGTCTTTCCACAGGTGCCTCACCAGAATCATCAGGCTATGGGATTTCAGCAGGGACCGATGCAACCTGGATTTCAGAATCAAGGGTTGATCAACCAGCCGGTGAATCTTTGTCAGCAAGTTGGTGGTCAACAGGCAATGGCTAATCCAATGTTCCCGGGAGATCGTGCACCACAGAGACACGTGGAAGCTTATCAGCATGTGCCAGATCCACAACCAGCCCATCGGCAGGATGCCGATGCTTATTGGGCCGATAAGATAGCTGAGGTGATGAGAGACCAATTTGGGATAAAACCCAAAGTCAACACTTACTCTTATCGGACACCATATCCTCCTGCGTATGACTTGATTCCACTTCCAAATTGGTACAAGGTGCCAGATTTCACCAAGTTTTCTAGATAGGATGATACATCAACTATGGAGCACATTAACAGGTTCATCATCCAGTGCAGGGAAGCGCTAATAGAGATGAGTTAAGGGTTCGTTTATTTTCATCGTCTTTGTCTGGATCGGCCTTCACTTGGTTTATCTCACTACCTCCAAACTCACTGATCACATGGGCCGATCTAGAAAAACAGTTCCATAAATACTTCTTTTCTGGGGTTCATGAGAAGAAGATCACCGATTTAGTTAGGCTGAAGCAACACAATGATGAATCGGTTGAAAGTTTCATGCAAAGGTTGCGAGATGGTAAGAACAAATGCTATAGTCTGGTTCTAGATGATCGGCAGTTAGCTGATTTGCCTTTCTAGGGATTGTTGCCACATATCAGAGACAAGTATGCTTCTTAAGATTTCAAAAGTTTGAGCCATTTAGTGTAGAGGATTTCTGACCAAGATATCAAAGCTTTTGAGCCCAAGAGAGCATGGAACAAAAAGGTGTCATTTGTTGATGAGGCAACAAGTTCGGACTCTGATGAAGAACGATTCATCGGCTTGGCTGAATGGGTGAAGAATAAGAAGCTGATGTCTTGCCCTTTTGGGCATAAAGAACCAGAGAAGTTTGCATTCGATATTACCAAAGCCGATAGGATATTTGACTTTCTACTTCAAGAAGGCCAAATCAAGTTGTCACCCAATAATGTGATTCCATCGACAGAAGAATTAAAGAAGATTAAGTACTGCAAGTGACATAATGCAACATCTCACAGTACAAATGAGTGCAAAGTTTTCAGGCAACAGCTGCAATCGGCTATAGAGTCTAGGAGAATCAAGTTCGATAACTCCAAAGCTCAAAAGCCGATGAAGATCGACCAACATGCTTTCCCTACAAATATGTTGGATGCTAAGGGAAAGACCAAAGTATTGACTTCAGAGGCAGCTGAAAGAAGTGCATCGGTAGATCCTCAGCATCAGATCACCACTGATGATGCCAGAGGCAAGGGTTTGGTCCAGGAAGGAACTAGCTCAGGAAGGTCTCCTCGATCTGGCGTTGTGATTACCCATAGAAGGCATCGGGAGACCTGGCAACAATGTGAAGATCGGTATCGGCGCCAGCAGGAGAATCGATGTTGGGAAGAAGAAAGATGCCGACAGGAGTGGAATCGGCATAAAGATCACTGGAATTGCTCGTTCTTCATCCACTGTTGGGAGCAAAACATCAAGCTACCAACTGTCAGAGACTGCGCTAAGTGCAATGGCTATAATCGGTATGATAGACCAAATCAGTAGTACCAGAACGATGATCTTTTGATGGGCCGATTAGAGGAAGGGCCTCGGTTCATGATCGGCTGGGGGGCAGACTCAGTATGCATGACAGGCTTAGTGAGCGTGTCAGTTATTTTCCCAGAAACCAAGAGGAGCTTGAAGAGATGGCAGATGCACGAGTTCCCGATGAGTTCATATTTTGCAGAGATGTTAACACTTATCGGGTGGAATCAAGGGAAAATCGTCGTCAATCGGTTAGACAACCACAACTTCCTCCATAGTGTCCAGAGGGATTAACTAGGACACAGAAAAGAAGGCTGCAGCGGGAACGATGAGAAGAGTTGAGTAGAGTGGAGAATTCCGCTAAGTCTGGAGATCAGCAGCAGTCAGATCCTAAAGGAAAAGGGCCATCGGCAGATGTTGATATGGTATTTATGTTGCCGATGGAATTCCTTGCACCTTTTAGTGATGATGAGGGAGCAGATTTTCCTGACCAAATAGCTCAGTTGGCTCTAGATCCTATGACGGCTATTTTTGAAAAGCCGGCTGATAATGAGAGACAACATATTAAAGCTTTGTTTGTCAAAGGCAGGGTTGATGGGCAGCCGATGACCAAGATACTTGTTGATGGTGGGGCTGCTATCAATATTATGCCGTATGCAGTCTATCGGAAGCTTAGCAAAGGAGATCAAGATTTGACCAAGACTGATATGATGCTGAAAGACTTTGAAGGGAATGTGTCTCCAGTCAAGGGAGCCATATGTGTTGAGTTGACCATCGGCAGCAAAACCTTGCCAACAACTTTCTTCATCATCAGTGGAAAGGGTGCTTATAATCTACTGTTGTGGAGAGATTGGATCCATACCAATTGTTGCATCCCATCTACAATGCACCAATGTTTGGTTCAATGGGTAGGAGACAAAATTGAGATTGTCCCAGGAGATTCTTCATATGTCATAGCATCGGCAGAGGCAGATACTTATGAAAGGACCAGATGCGTTTCAGGAGAAATTTGGGCGAAGGATTTTCTCAAGGTTGCTGATTATGAAATTCCACCGATCCAAGCAGTCGGTTCTGATGAGGAGTTTTAATGGATAGGTTCGCCGATGATGGAGAATTAGGCCAGGGGTTTACATCGGTCGATGATTTAGTAGAAGTAGATATAGGTAATGGTGATAGACCAAGATCTACATTTATTAGTGCTAAGTTAGATTATGAGTGTAAGCAGCAGTTAACCGATTTGTTAAAGGAATATAAAGATTGCTTTGCTTGGGATTATATCGAGATGCCTGGTTTAGACCGATCTATTGTTGAACATCGGTTACCTATCAAATCTGGATTTCGGCCACATCCGCAGCCAGCTCGCCGATGTAATCCTAATATTCTTCCTGATATTAAGGACGAAATAACTAAACTTATCAAAGCTAAATTTATTCGACAATGTCGGTATGCGGAGTGGATTTCCAATGTTGTTCCAGTTTACAAGAAGAATGGGAAGCTTCATGTCTGCATTGATTTCAGAAATCTTAACAAGGCTACACCGATGGATGGTTATCCAATGCCAGTTGCCGATTTGCTAGTTGATGCTACAGCTGGACATCAGATTATTAGCTTTATGGATAATAATGCAGGATATAATCAAATATTCATGGCCGAAGAAGATATTCCAAAGACTGCATTTAGATGTTCTGGTCATGTTGGGTTATTTGAATGGATAGTCATGACCTTCGGCATGAAAAATGCTGGTGCTAGCTATCAGAGGGCTATGAATTTTATCTTTCATGAGTTCATCGGCAAGCTGGTGGAAATTTATATTTGATGATGTGGTGGTCAAATCTGGGGATTTCACAAAGCATCTTGCTGATCCACGAAAGGTGTTGGAGTGCACAAGGAAACATGGTTTGAAGATAAATCCTAATAAATGTGCATTTGGTGTATCGGCAGGACAATTTCTTGGTTTCATGGTGCATCAAAGTGGAATTGAGATTAGTAGGAGATCTATTGATGCTATCAACAAAATAGTTGCTCCCACCAACAAAACTGAGCTCCAATCTCTGATCGGCAAGATAAATTTTATCAGACGGTTTATATCTAACTTGTCTGGTAAGATTCGTGCTTTCAGTCCTTTACTTAAGTTGAAGGCCGATCAAGAGTTTGTATGGGGAAAAGAACAACAGTCAGCATTGGACAAAATCAAGAATTATTTGATAAATCCTCCGGTTCTGATTCCACCTCAGCAATGGAAGCCTTTCAAATTGTATTTGTCTACCGATGGAATGGTCATCGGTTCAGTTCTAATCCAAGAATTTGAAGGGAAGGAGCGTGTGATTTATTATTTGAGAAGAAGACTAGTTGATGCTGAGACCAGGTATTCGGCAATTGAAAAAATGTGTTTATGCTTATACTTTTCATGTATTAAGTTGAGACATTATCTGCTATCAGCCGAATGCACTGTTATATGCAAAGATGATGTGGTCCGATACATGCTATCTATGCCGATTATGAGTGGTAGAATCGGCAAATGTTTTTTGGCGCTGTCAGAATTTGATCTACGTTATGAATTGGCTAAGGCAGTTAAAGGGCAGATTATGGCCGATTTTGTGACTCAGCATTGCGGTGTAATGGGGACTTTGGAGATTGTTCCTTGGACGCTCTTCTTTGATGGATCCACGTGTGACCGGGGGGCAGGAATCGGTATATTGCTAATTTCTCCTCGAGGAAAGAAGTATGAGTTCTCTTTGCCGATTGTTGCCACGTCAAGAAATAATGAGGCTGAATACCATGCTCTGATCAAAGGGCTAGAATTATTAAAAGAAGTTCATGCAGATGTTGTTGAGATCTTCGGCGATTCTATGCTTGTTATAATCAATTGGCTGGGACTTATGAATGCCAAAGTGAGGTCTTGATAACCCATTATGAAAAGAGTATGCAACTATTGATGGAATTCAAGGATTTCCAAATAGAGCATGTTCCTCGATTGCATAATGAGGAGGCTAATCGGTTGGCTCAGCATGCCTCGGGATATCAACCCATCTTAAATATATTATCGGCAATCAGTGTCGATGATTGGAGAAAAGAAATCATTGATTACTTAAAAATCCATCTAAAAAGGTTGAGAGGCGTGTTAGGTTTCAAGCTACCAAATATGTACTCCTTGAGGATGAGTTATATTATCGGGCAATAGATGGAGTTCTACTCAAATGTTTAGGCGATGATGAGGCCAAAAGTTTGATGGGTGAGATCCATGAAGGAGTATGTGGCGCACATCAGTCGGCTTTTAAGATGAAATGGATGATTAGGAGAAACGTGTATTATTGACCGACTCGAGGATTGCTTTAAATATTTCAACGGGTGTCAAGGATGTCAGAAATTTGGCAATATTCAAAGGGCACCCGCATCGGGCATGAATCCTATTATTAAGCCTTGGCCGTTCCGGGGATGGGCTATTGATCTAATCGGTCAGATTTATCCACCATCAAGCAAGGGGCATAAGTTCATCTTAGTTGCCATCGATTATTTTACTAAGTGGGTTGAAGCTATTCCTTTGAAGAAAGTAACATCGGCCAACATGATTGATTTTGTGAAAGAGCACATTGTCTACCGATTTGGTATTCCTCAAACAATTGCTACCGATCAGGGTACTAAGTTTACATCGGGGGAGTTTGATGAATTTGCAATCGGTATGGGGATTAAAGTGTTGAACTCTTCTCCTTATTATGCTCAAGCTAATGGGCAGGCCGAAGCATCTAACAAAGGAATTATTAAGCTCATCAAACGAAAGGTTGAAGAAATTCCTAGGAGGTGGCATACATTGTTGAATGAAGCTTTGTGGTCATATCAGATGGCATGTCATGGGTCGACCAAAGTTTCACCTTATCAGTTAGTATATGGACATGATGCAGTGTTACCATGGGAGATTAAGACTGGATCTAGGTGGGTCTCTTTTCAAGATCAATTGGCTGCCGATGACTATGCTACTCTGATGAAAGGTGAATTGGACGATTTGGCAGAGCATCGGCTGAGAGCTTTGATAAGTATAGAAGAAAATAAAAAGAGAGTTGCTAGGTGGTATGATAAAAAGGTAAAAGCTAAGGAGTTTGTTGATGGAGATTTGGTATGGAAATTAATTCTACCTATTGGGACTAAAAGTTCAAAGTTTGGTAAATGGTCTCCTAATTGGGAGGGTCCTTATCGGATAAATCGGTCTGCTCCTGGTAATGCTTATATTTTGGAGACTCTCGAAGGAGTTGAATTTCCCAAAGCATTGAATGGAAAATACTTAAAGAGATATTATCCAAGCATTTGGGTTGATGCATAAGAGTTTAAACACCGATAACACTCCTATCGGCTGGATAAAATGTATCTGGGGGTAGTGCATGTTTTTCAAAGTGCCGATAACTGTCCTATCGGCTAGACCAGAGCAATTAAGAGTTTGTTGGCGTTTCTTAAAATACACTTTTCATACCACCAACATGCATACAAACTCTATAAAATATCACCAAACATTAGAAATAGGGCTTTTTATGCTAACCAAATTCCACAGTTTTGGTGAACACATGTGTATGCAGGACACTAGGGTTGGAGCCGCCAAAATCAAATTATTGAAGGCACGTTTAATTCAAATACAGAAGTGCATCGAAATGCAATTGGATTCAAACTCAGAAGGCCGAGGAGCATCGTCTGGGCTTTGGGCCTGGGCCAACGGAGGCAGCCAGGGGGCGGCCGCCCCCTAGGGTCGGCCGACCCCGGCCTGGCCCAGCTCCCCACCGCCTTTTGCAGAGGCGGTGCATGCGAAGCCCTAGCGCGGTTCCCGGCTGCATTTTGCAGTTTAGCCCCTCCCAAACTGACCTTCCACACCTATATAAGGAGGGGGAGAGGGCCTCTCATTCATCATCATTCAATCCATTCAAGCTTCAAGTCCACAAGAATAAATAGAGATACAAGAGTAGTAGTAGAGAGGCGGAGCTTCCACTCATATCCTTAGCCTCTAGTTAGGAATAGAATAGGAGAGTGAGTTAGAGTGTAGAGTAAGAGAAGTAGCAAGCACCCGGTCCGTTCCCCTAGTTGCACTGGGCGGAAGGGCCGAAGTGCTACCCGCTTCCCGAGCTGTACCTCTACAACCTGGAATACCATATTGGGGTAAGCAAAGGTTGTATTCTTCTTTTGTTCTAAGAAGTTATTGAGTAATTGTTATCGTGTTCTTATAATCTTGCGGGTTCGTTGTCTATCTCTCGGTAGATACTCTAGTAGAGGGACTCTTGCTGGCTGGCGGGAGGACCTGCGCAACGCTAGAGTAGTAGCTAATAACGTAGACGTGGTGTCTAGGTTAGAGGTTACCCTCGTTTGCCTCGTATCCCACGGTTGAGGGGTCGGCAGCAGGTGGTGACAGCCCTGTTTGTCCTTAGTTTCCCCCACGTCCGGATACGGCGTAGAGCTACTCGCCGGTATTACCTCGCAGACCAGGTACGCTCCGGTGCCCGAAGTAAGATTAGAAAAGCACGTTGCCTTGCACAAAACTTCTACCATTAGGAGAACCTCACTACCTAAGTCATCCCTCTCACTTTACTCTAGGGTACACTTAGTTTAAGTCTCAAAACACCTCCGTTCCCTGTGAAATCTCGATACCCTGAATACCACCAGGTGAAGTGCTACAATGGTACTTCCGTGCGCTTGCGGATAATTGGCTGCATCGCTAAGAAATACCAACAGAGTTTTCTAAAAACAGAACAAGACAAGTTGCCGATGAAGAGTTCATACATTCAGCAAGGCTTGGATAACCGATATGGCGCGCAGGCGGATTTGGTTGGCTTCTTCTATCTCCCGGATGTCTTCATCGGCAGAGCCCTGCACTGGCTTCAACTTCTTCTTCATCTGTAGCGCCTTGCGGGCCTGAATGTTTCGTTCTTGTTGGAGGGTCTTGATCATCTCAAGCAGCTGGCTTTCTTCTTGCTGAGCTTGAGAAAGAGCCTCTTCCACTTGCTTGAGCTCTACCAGCGGGGCTTCCCTTTTTGCCAATAGGTCGGAGATCTTTTGCTTCAATTCATCTCTCGAGGACTGCAGAATGCCGATGCTTTTATGCTTCTCATCGGCAAGGCGTTTCACTTGCATTACTTCCTCTGAGAGTTGGGCATGGGTGGCTCTATCGGCAAGACGCTGGGTAGCCTTTTGGTACTGGAGTTGACGGCTTTCTAAGTGTGCAGCTTGGAAAAGAACCTCTTCGGCATCGGCTGAAATTTGACCACGAAGAGCATTGAACAGAGCTTTGGCTGGATCGGAATCGTCAACCAATTGAGCAGTGTCTTGCTGTAACAAGGCCAGCAGGTCCTCCAGCTTGGCTCTGATTTCTGCCAATGAGATCCCTATTGCTTGGGAAGAGCTTGCTTCCTCGCCCTCATCATCGGAAATCTCGATGGTGAAGGAAAATAGACTGTCTGGGGAGTCTTGTTCCTGAAAAAGAAAATAAGATAAGTTATTTGGTGATCAAATATTAGTGGTATAAAGGACGGAAATCAGATAACTTACTTGCTTCAGAGCTATTTCTCGCCTCTAGCTAATTGATGCTGATGGTACCACGGGTTGATCGGCTGGAGTTGTCGATGGAACGATGTCAACTGAAAGATAATAGGGATGATTATAATTTGAAAAAATAAATCCATCGGTGATAGTTTTATGGATAGTACTTTACCTTGGGGGGTGCAGTGCTTGTTTGTTCTAAAGAAACTACCTTTGATATGATTGGATCCACTGGATCGGCAGTCTGCTCAAGCACATCGGCTGATGTTTCTTGTGGCTGAGGCGATGGTTGAGGAGGAGATGGTGCTTGCTGTGTCTGGATTTCTGGTGAAGAGGTGGACGATTCCATATGGATCGGTGACACTAGATGAGGAGAAGAAGGCGGCACTGTCTTCTGGCGTTTCGATTGTGACTTAGTGCTCTTGGGGCCTTTTCTCTTGACTTGGCTGGACTGGGGGGCATCAGCACTTGTCTTGGTACTTCTGGTCTTTGCCGATTAACCAGTTTGCTGTTACAATAAGCAAGGTTTCATGAGTCTAAATATGAGAAAATGTTGATAAAAATCTTGTTAAAAGATAAAAGTTACCGATGAGGTTCCCATAGCAGCCGACTTATCCTGAAAAAGTTGTGTAAGTATAAAATGGAATCGGTATGGATTAAGGAAATCAAAGATTTATCTTGAAAGCTTGTGCCAAGGTAGCAGCGGCAACTGTTGGGGATGTCTTCAGCCATCTGGTGGTTATCTTCTTAAAACGCACATTCCGATGCATTAGAGCTGCCAGGCTTGGTGCGTTGTTGCCGATCAGAGAAATCGGGCCCGATGGAAGGAGCTCGATCGGCTTTCCACTCCTACTGACTGTTGGTGGTGTGTTGTCAACCTATTCAAAAGGGAGAAAGTGAGTTACCGATAAGGATAAAAGTAACAAAAGCATTGAGGCATCGGTTGGGAACTTACATTGTTTTCGGGGACCTTGTACTTGGGGTCGATCATGCCGCGGTATGTCAGAGTCGATGTACAGAACAGATGTTCCTTCCATTCTTCCCACCACTGCTTGTACATCTGAGTAATGAAGAGGGCTAGGATCCATGCCGATAGATCAATCTCTGACGTATCGGCATTTGGCTGAAGTTGAACTATTCTTATCCACTCAAGTCCGCTGGTTATGGTCTCCCTTGGCTTCACCACATCGGCATAACTCAGTCCAATCGGCATCTGCCCAAAAGCCAGTTGACGAGCCAGTGCCGATGGGTTGTAGAACTCATAGGTAGGGTTGGAAGTTTTCCCACTGCCAAATATATTCACTGGTATAGCTCTCGGAGTAATAATTGCCATCATCAGATCATGGTCCTTGTTGAGAGCGTCATGAAAGGGGTGGAAAGTGAGCGGGAATCTGGTTTCTGGGTCCTCGTAAGGGATCCATGCCCACTGATCTTTGGCAAGACCCTCATAGAGAGTTTGGAAGAATCGGCTGACTTGGTCTTCATTGCCACTAGTACCAGGTAAAACTATGGCAGCCTCACCATAGTTCAAAGGTGGGCGAGTTGCCGATTCTTCATCGGCCAGTTCATGATCCTCGGTGATATCTCTGGGAAAGCGCTGTGCGAAGAGGTCAAATCCAAGGCGTTCATCCATGTGAACACTGAGCCACATGTTGATAAACCACCAAGGTCCTCCTAAGTTGCCGATGGGTTGGCCTAACAAAAGCTTCTCGGCTACTTGATGAAGGAGAAGGTAAACAGAGCCTAACAAGTATCGGCCGAGAGGAAAGCGACCACCGTTCGCTAGTTTCTCTGCTGCCGATAGATAAACAGAGGTCAGACTTGCCGATCGACCACAAAATACAAATTTGTCTAGCCACATATTCAGAAAGATGGCATGTTCCCTTTGCCCAACTGCTCCTGTTTTTCGGTACTTTTGAATGTACCTTGACCAGCCGCCGATGCTGCGAGTTTCTACCTTAGAGCTAGGCTTATTGTCAAACAGATGGCTATCATCGGCTATTGCTATTTCCAGACCAATAAGCATAAGTACATCGGCAAGGGTAGGAGAAGCAGGGCCGTGGCCAAATCCAAAAGCATTAAGAGTGTCTGACCAAAAATACGAAGCTGCTATCAACAGTGATTCGTTTCTCTCCATATCGGCGATGGATAGCCTAATGCACTGGTCTAATTTTTGCTCACCCCATTGAACCTCATTTGAGTTGCCGATTCTCAGGAACCAATCTTTCCACCCCTTGGTAGAACTGGGCCAGGAACGAAAAGTGTCTTTCCACAGGTCTAAAGAGAAGTTCTTAGCTCTGAAGGGGATCCTATTTGTCTCTGTGTTTATCAAATCGGTAGGATTTGGGTTTTCCAGTGGGCCAAGGCATTGGAAGTGGGGTTGATCGGTAGGAATCACAATCTTATTGGCCAATTCCTAAAGGGTTTGAAGGTTGAAAGAACAGAAAAGAAATAGAAAAAAGGGCTACTCAGTAAATGGATTTGCAGAGAAAAAGGAGTACAACAAGAGTATGATAAAAAGAAAGGGGGTGTTGAGTTGACCTCGGCGACGACGAAGTTGATGGACATTTCTTCTCGAGAGGAGGAAAGAACCGAAGACTCAGGAGTCTGTTGGAGGAGATCCTTGCCGAAGTTCTTGAAGTTCTCGAACAGCGCCACCGCCAGGAAAGTGGGTTTGAGGCTATAGAATGACAAGACGGGGAAGAGTTGACCTAAGGTTGTTTGGATTTAGTAATTAATTGCTGGCAGAAAGGGATAATTGCGGAAAGGCATCATTACTGGGAAGAATTTCGGAGCATTAATGATTTTATACTCTGAAATTGGGGGGCATGTGTTGACACCATTTTTGGACACATATATTTAGACGCGTATCTGTAGTTAATGAGGTATAGATCGGCAGGCTAGAAAGTGGCGGCTAGTCTACAGAAGAGTTGCCGATGAGGGTTGGTGCCGATGGGAAAAAGATAGGATATGGCTAAGTCCAGGAGTGGTGATGGATTCGTGCCGATGACTGGTGTTGATGGTTGCCGATGGCTATGAAAGGCTTGCCGATGGTCATGGAGAAAGGTGCAGGGGTTGTCGTTCGACTCATGGCAGTGTACCGATTGGTTGTGGAGGATGATTTAATGTTTTCCATAGTTATTGGAGTTTGTTTTGTATACGGATTCCATTCAATTTGGAATTCGAGTCCTAGTCGTGTCTAGTTGTAACTCTTTTGAACAGGGTATAAATGTAGACCCCGTGGCCATGTAATGAATATACACAATCAATCAAACACAAGTTTTACATATATTCTAGCATCTACTTTTCGATGATTTCATCATATTTTCTTTTTACTACGAGTTCTTAAGGATTCTTCGAGTCAATCTCGATGAATTCTCGAGTTCCGCGTGAGCACCTCTTGGCAGTGACATCCGAGCACATCGCTGTTGTCGGGACCAAAGTGTTCGAGTTACCACCTTTGTCGGTTGTAAGGTCAAATCGGCTGGCACGCCTTAATGTTTGAATCAGGTATTAGCCCTTTGTGTTTGCAGATCAGCTTTTGCACCAACAGTGGTTCATTGAGTACTTTGAGTTGCTCTTGACGGTAAGGATTGGAGTGGTGCCTCTACTAGTGGCTTCCAATAGCGGTGCCACCTTATTTCTCTCTGTTGTAGGCATCTCAAAGCCAATCTTATGTGCATTATTATAACTAGTTGAAAACCTTCATAAAGACAAGGTAGAGATCAAGTGCATGGGCTCTGTTGGTGGGAAAACACCAATAGAACTAGAAATTTATTTATCCTCTAACCTTGGGCACAATAAGATTGATATTTTTTATATTGTTCATTCCTATCATGGGTGAGAGGACCAGAAGTATAAATATGATATTTAAACTTGTGAGATAAAGAGTAATGTTACTTAACCATTAGAAAGGCTATTCATCTTTGTCATATATCAAGAATAATAGACGAAGTATTTCTAGCTTACTCGGTTAAGACTGAGTTTACAAGAATAGCACTATGAACAAACTTAGAGAACAAATCATGTTGAGTTTAATTAGGTTGATCAATTTAAGTTGTAACTCTAATATGGTTGTATTTTCATTTATTACATACCAAGATCAAGACGAAATTAATGACCACTTATCTTAAGATGTTACCTCCATTAGAGATGATGAAGGGTAAATGAATTTCAATGGTCTCTCTTTTTTTCTTGTATCATAGGTTATTTATTAGCATCTTGTCTCATACGTTGTACTCCTTTCTCACTCTTCAGACCTTCTGCTTCTCTCATTATGTCTTTTCTGCAAGGGGTTAGTGGACAACACATACCTGAAGGAATATACTATTTATCAAAGTATGGATAATGTTTGCCTAAGAGTTTAAGATTGATTTGTAGCTCATGTTTTCAATGATTCAATACTATTTCAATTCTTTTTTATCAAGGTTAAAGCAATGATATTATTTTGAAGCATAACCTTAACCTTGAATTGATTCTATGATTAGTCTCCTAATATGATTTAAACTTTTTTTATGTAGGAGGAGTTAGTCTATATGTACAACTAAAATCTTATATAAGTATACTTGATTTTCATGATGTTTAAGTAATATTCTAAAGCATACTTACAATTGAATAAGGAAGTTTGCATGACTAAAGGTATTTATTCACATAGAACCAAGAATATGTATGGTGAACCATAGGAGCATTTTATTTTATATATATATATTAGCAAGTTATGTTTGAGCATAGATAATAACCAAGACAAATTAGCAACATGGTATGAGATGTTAATTGTAGTTACATGTTGCATGAGGCTTGGACAAACGTACCTCATATCTTCATCTTTCTAAGTAAGTGATGACGAACTTACTTGGAAGAGGAGGGTTCGGGTTCATCTGTTGGTGATAGCTCCTGGTCTTGCTGAGCAAGGCCTTCCTTTTATTCTTTGCCTTTTCACCATTCAATGAAACTATAGAAGATTACGTGCTCTTCACTCATCAACCTTTTCCTAACTTCTTTGATTAATTTGCAGTTGATGAGTTGGGGTCTATTGGAGATGCAATAATGTTCACTTGAAAACTTCTTCTCCAACAGATTAAGGTTGTTTTTTCCTGCAAAACATTAATGGAAACATACCCGAGGGAATAGCATGATTGAAATACGGGTTTTGTTGTCCATACCTTTTTTTATTTTCTTCTATGCTAATCAAGATGATATATGGTTTAAGATTATTTAGCATAAATTGTGTCTATGTTGTTGTTGCAATCTATCATGGTTCAAGGAAAAGATAACTTGTAACAAAAGATAAATAGATAAATATTACTATTCACAAGTTGAACTTTTTGTGCAAAGTTATCATCTGCCTTGATTCATCCCCGGTGTGAACTTATCTCTTGACTTTCCCAGATTTAATTCAAAATTTTCTTGTAGGGGTTAGTCCGACAGAATATTCCAATATCTACTACCGCATACTATCGGCTCAAATATCAACCTAGACACCACGTCTAATTTGATTAAAGAAGGCATTTTAACCAAGTCTAATTAAAAGCCTTTGAGAGCAAGATCATCACTCCTAAACTAGGCACCATGCTTTATTTAAGAGATAAATGAAACTACTCCAAACCTAAACATATACTATAGCAAACAAAGGTGACATGAAAGCATTATAGAGATTTATTCAGATAGAGATAAAAGAGCATGATTATGGTGAGATTTTTTATAATGCATGTGAGATGAATATGTGATATAGAACAAGTTATGGCTGAGGAAATTTAAACTAAATAGTGTGAATATATGGATTAATGTAAACATGCAGTGGAATGTAAAAGATAACTACTCATAATTATTGAAGTCCATGAGCAAAACTTTCTCACCTTTACTTGATCATACTTACCATGACTCACATTCTAGAATTCATGAGTGATGTAACATCTTTGTTCCCGTCGCTTGAGATATGAATTAAAGTCCTGTGACGTTGACCTCTTTCTCCAACATTGGATTTGTTATGTTTTTTCTTATTTTGTGGGGGCAAGCCAGAAGGTCGTAAACCGGTCGTTTATTACCCTGCATAAGATATAAAAGTAGACAAACAAGGGTAATCCTACTTGAGCAGGGGTTCATGGTTATCTCGATCACATCATAATTGAGTATAAGTCTATCAATGTTCCTTAATTGCCTAGCTACCTTCCCCGGCAACGGCGCCAAAAATGCTTGTTGGTATAAATTAACTACACTCCTTTAAATAAGATTTAAGTAAGATTATCCGCAAGCACACAGATATCGTACCAATGTCACATTTTACCCGGGGGGTTTTAAATATCATATCCACAGGGAAGGTCTATATGTAGGAATTATAACTATAACTGATACTATTGATGTGAACGATAAACCCTAACTAGAATCCTACTCATAACAGGGATAAGTCACCTGATAAAAGATATAAGATAAATAATGATCAGTCATCATAAATAGATAAATATTAGAGCTCTTCTAGTCAAGTAATAGCTAGCCAATGGATACACTCAGGAATAAATACTAAGGTAATTCTATAACTACATCAATGGATAACTCTAATTAGTGCAATTACATCTAAAAATCATTGTTAAGTCAACCCTATATCATATTCATGCAAAGAGGCATCAACTAATGAGGGTTTTAAGACGCAACTGTCACCTCCTTCGCGACCGCGCCCATGCTGTCCTACGTACGGGGGTGTACTAGAGAGGAACCAATGCAGCTGTCACCTACGCGGACTACCACACGACCTGGCATGTCAGGGTGCCCTCGGAGATAAACAAGATATCTAGACACCACGTCTACATATTGTCTACCTTCTACCCACCAATTGATTTGGTAAACACTATACGAGCAATTACATGAATTCAATAAGATCAAACCAACTATCCTAGACATATAATCAAAGTAGAAAATGACTATTGCAATTAATAATATATAAGAGATTAAGAATAATGTTGCCTGAATCATAATATTGAATGCAATAAGAGAAAGGTACTGGGCTATACCGAACTCCGTGCTCTAGACAAACACCAGGGGCTCTAGATCCCACTGAAGAACTAGAACTCTTCTACTTCTAATCTATCTAGGCTAAGACTATGATCTAGAGAGGCTCTGACGAACTAGAGAAGGCACTTGATGAATGGATCTCCAAATAACTTGATGCCTCCAGGGAGGGGGGTCTGTCCCTTTATTTATAGCCCGGTGGGATCAACGTGCGCCGCAAGATCAAACCGACTTAACCAAGGGCCAAGATGACTCCTCGGAGGCGGTGGAGGAAGCTTCTAGAAGGGTGGCCGAAACCCTAATAGGGGGACTCCAGTCGGCGCCATGGTGGGGCCGGCCGACCCCACCTGGCGACCTCTGGCTCCCGGTTTCTTCCGGTGTCTTCCAGAGTCTTCCCACGTCCCGTTCGTGATCTTTTTCGTTGTAGATAAGTTTTGTGGTAAATATGCACTTGAATCCCTCTTTTCAGCTTTTCTGGAAATAGACTCTGGAAAATACAGAATATGCAAAACTTGTGGAAATTGTTAGTTTAAACCCTAGACTAGTGTGTTTTCATGTTCTCCTTCAGGTTTAAAGTTCTAATAAAGGTTGACGTTATCGACCGTCAACAATAAGAGACCACTACCTTCTACTGAAGTCGCTAAGCTCACTGAAGAGTGTAGTGAGGTGATTCTGAGTTCTTCTCCCATCAAGAAGAAGGATCTAGGATGTCCCACTATTGATTGTTCAATTGGAGATCAAAAATTTGAGAATGCCTTATGTGATCTTGGAGCAAGCATCAGCATGATGCCCAAGACAGTCCTCGACAAGCTCAACTATTATACGCTCACGCCAACTACGATGTGTTTGCAACTAGTCGATCCATCGATCTGCTACCCTGCAGGAACTGCAGAAATATTCTGGTAAAAATCCACAACTTTTTCGTTCCTATAGATTTTGTAGTACTTGACATGTAGGAAGAGAGAAAGATACATCTCATCCTTAGGTGACCATTCCTAAACACTGCAAATGCAACCATCAACGTCAGAGCTAGAGAAATCAAATTCACCATCAATGGGCAAGAAGAACGATTCACATTCAAGCCAAGGCTCGAACAATGTCAAACTCTAAAGTGTCATGAAGAGACATTAGCTTCTCCAACACCAGAGACCGCTCATGAAGTATAATTCATCTGGAGAAGTCTAGGTCGGTGGACTTAAAAATTCTGAACCTTCACCGGGAGGTAACTCGGTAGTTATCGTTAATTTAAATTCTCGCATTAATTTTAGCATATTTATTTTCACAAGTTGCATTATTAAAAAGAAATAAAAACAAGAATGTCATAATTAGACTTTAAAGCCTCATGCGATTACTACTAACGGAGCATAAAAACCCCGTCAGTGAAATTTACTGTGGTGATAGAAAATTATAAAAATACTGCCATTAGAATTCAAATTTTTCATAGATTCATAAAAGTAATTTAGTTTTTCATATTTGTGTCAATATATGGTATAAGTACGAGAGACATATGGAACCCACATACATCACTTTAATGTCATTTCATATCACATCACCAACCACCAATTATTTACTACACTAACTTTTCTTTAAACACATGCATGTCTCCTTTTTTTCACCCCACTCCATCCTAGTGTCATGAAAAATCCAAAACATTCACCAACATGTTCCTCACATACATATGTCCACACTCATCAAAGGGGAGGGCCAAAGGCCAAGTGGTGGGGTCGGCCGGCCCCTTGCCCATGCCAGCCGGCGCCCCTCTTTCTCCTCTCCTTCTCCTATTTCTTCCACACTCTCTCACACTCATTTCCAAACTAGAGAACACTGCCTTCCCTGCTTTGCAAATTTCAAAATTTTAGCCTTCAATTACTACTATTAATTAGAGAAGAAAAAGAAGAGAGAAAATAGAGATCAAGTTCATCAAGTGGAAATCTTCTCCTCTTTCTTCCTAGTTACTAAGATTAATCATTTTCATGTTCCTGTGTTCTTGCTTGTTCTTGCCATGTTCTTCATGTTCATCAATTTTTCAGGAATAACATGAGCAAGAAGCTGCTGATCAAGGCGAAGGGGATTTTCACCCGCACCACTAGGAGCCATTCGTCATCAAGAGTACCATCCTTCGTGAGCTCCGAAATGGAAGTTGATCCTCCATTGACATTTGAGTACAACAACCCGTCATCCTCTTCCCAACAGGAAGAGAGGTACACTCACGAATATTTCTCAGATTATTTTGCCTAGTAGACCGCAAACTGAAATGCTTAATGTTATTAAGAACATAGATTTTGCACATACCCCCCACCATTGATGATGCTTTGCTCCTTGAAACTGGAATGGATTCTGAGTTTGAGCTGATTTTTAGGAATGTTAGGTGGGAAGATGCATGGGAAATAACTGAGCAGGGTAGCCAGCTTTTGACCATAGAATTTTTGAGCACCCTGAGTATTGATAATAATGAGGTTAAACATAGAATGTTCAACAAACCATTTACTCTTTCCTTGAAAGATCTTAGTTTGTCTTTAGGTTTCTCGAACCGCTACATAATAAATGTAAAAGCTCTCCATGAATTTAACAAAGATAATTTTTGGGAGAGCATAACTGGTAAGAAACCTGAACGTAAGAAGAAATATACCACTGAAGAAGTTCAGCACCCCACATTAAGATTCATGTTAAAATGGCTAGCATTTACTTTCTTTGCTACGGAGGAAATAAATACTATCAGACAAGATGAGCTTTGTTTGTTATATTTCATGATTAAAAAGAGAAAAGTGTCACCAGTTAAAATAATGCTATATTATTGGATCATTGTACCATCTATGAGAAAATGCAGCATTTCTTTCACTTCATGGATTACACGTACAGCTGCAGGTTTAATTTTATTACAGAATGCTACACTTACATACATACCATACTCGCAGAATTATAGGCTATGATTTCTTTTTCCATACTCATATGCTGAACGTCGTAACAATAAAATTATTATGATATATAAAAACTTTACAAAAGAATATGAGCTGCCCAACAGAGAGTTAGGAATATATTTTGTGTAGACTTATACTTTTCTGGACAGCAGAACTAACATTGGCAGATGTCCCTCAACACGCATTAGTGGTAGAACTTCCAGGCCCAATTACACTGGCGCTGACCCGACACCCTCGGGGCCAGCTCATTTTCACTTCACAGGTTTTGATGAGCCAAGTACTTCACATGAGCCACACCAGCCATGGACCACTCATGCAGGATGGACAGACCATACCACATACCAGTAGGGTGAGTCGTCAGCAGGTGCCGGGTGGGATGCATTTTCCACAGAGGAGCCAAGAAGTACAGGGGCTGAGTTTCAGGGAGGTCGTGTATCCTTTTCGGTGCGCGTCAACACAGATTTTATCTCTGGTGGACCATATGTATTTTATGCACCACCACGGGACAACTAGTACCAACCTCCTGAAGATCATTTTAGCACTTCTGTTCATGATTATCAAGCTTCTCTCTCGTATTACTAACATTGAGCAGGGGAAAAATGAGATACGTGACATCCTGCACCAGCACGAGCGGTGGCAGCATGAGGTGGATAACAGGTTCCATCAACAAGGACAATGGCAACAACATGTAGATTAGCAATTCCAGCAGGTACACCAAGAGCAACAGCATACACAGACTAGGCTGGAGTACCTGATCGAGCAGCTAGGCTTTGGACCGCCACTACCTCCACCATATTGAGCACCGCAGTATCTAGCTTGGGGGAGAGCCCCCGCTAGGTGAGCATTCCTCACCTCTGTGAAGAATCTCGCATTTAATTTTAGTAATTATTCTTAGTGTTTAATTTCAGTATTTACTTTCAATATTTAAGTTCTGTCAATTTAATATTACTAAAAAAATGAAAATAATGAAAAATCCAAAATTAAAGTATTTAATTAAAAGTTTGCCTTAAAATTCCGCATTAGATTTATTTTAGAGTAAGTAGAACTTGAACCTAGAAAAAAATCAAAAAGATGATTTAATTGCTTAAAAATAATTTCCTACAAATACTTACTATTTAAATTTAAATTCTTTTGCGAATTATATGAAGTTTGTCCACCATGATAATTTATTCTAAAACTTGATATCTATAGGTGGCATAGAATTTAAATTAAATCTAAGTAATTGGCGGATATTATATTTAATCTACTATTATCTTGTTCCAAAACAACACTTAAATTCTGGAGATTTGCAAAATATTAATATGGCTATAATTATAATGAATTAAATAAAACCATGTTCTCATGAGAAATATCATACTATTGAATTAAGATCACGTACACCTTTTCATAAATGCTCATAATTATCTGTGGAATCCTCTCAGAATTTGCTAGGAGGCATATGGCTATATATAATATTCCGAGGAAATAAAAAGGGACAACTTGTTCGATAGTAGAAGAAATAAAAAGGGACAAGTGTGAGGAACCTCAATTCAAAAAAAAGAACGGCACGTGCTCAATAGGAGAATTAGCCTCATATCCATATGTCTCTAATAAATAAAAGAGAATGACATAATTCAAAAAGAGCATCATTTTCTATACACATGCACTTCTTGATTCAATAGTAAGATTATTTCTCTTGATCCTTTGTTCAATTATATAAGATTATGATTTATGAATAAAAACTTGAGAATAAAAGTGAAGTAGAAGAACTAGATATATAGTATTTAATAATTCTATCCTTCAATCACCTGAGATTTAATTAAAATTTGAAAAGCCCCACGATTGAAAAGAGTAAGAATAAGTTTGAAAGGTAGATTAATGAATTTTAATTCAGGAAAAGAATTTTAGTTTAAATGCTTAGTACTTGTTGGAAGTTATACATATTTACGAAACCTTGGATAAATTATTCTGAAGTCAACTTTGCTAAGGGACTAGCAAAGACTTAGCTTGGGGGTATTGTTGATGGTCCCTAAGTACCAGTTTTATGTAGTCAACTAATGCTAAAAAGAGATCAATAATAGAAACATAGGGGTTATTACTCACAGTTTCCACGAGTTTTAGTGAATTGTTTGTTTTCTAGGTATTCATCCAGAAAAGGCCATAAAGAGGGATTGGAATGCATAAAAATCATGTGTTGGGTACCATAAAAATGATACCCAAATCAGAATAATAAAAATCGCAGAAGACAAAGCAAACCATCCGCAATCACTAGGGCGCGGGCACCGGCTCGTCTGACTCCTCGGCCTCGGGCCCAAACCACGCCTCGCCCGACCCCTGTGGGTCTCGGACGCGAGTTCCGTCTCGCCCGACCCCTCTAGGGCTCGTGCGCCAACACCGCCTCGCCCGACCCCTCTGGGCCTTGGACGCGAGTTCCGTCTCGCCCGACCCCTCTAGGGCTCGGGCGTCGACGCCGCTTCGCCCGATCCCCCATCATAGAGCAAGGCTTCCAACGCACGGCGCCCGTACCCACGACATGACAGGCACAGTGACTCCCATATCACAGCAGGGCATGGTGGCGACTATTCCAACCACCCCGGTCACTGTGGCCTTACCTCTTTCACTGTGTAACCTCACCTCTTTCACTGTGGTGTACCGCCTCACAGTAAAAGAGGAATGGGAGAGATTAACCAGTGTCACTGTTAGCTGTCTTTTCCTACTATTACAGGACAAGCTGCAGTATCACCGATCCGACCCCCACGACTCCAACAGGGCTCGATAACCCTTCACAGGAGTAACCATACTGTTAGCCATGCCTCAAGGATGGGATGGGCAAGCTTCTACAAGGTCAGGACTGTGGCCTCACCATTCAGCAGAGGAAATCTCCAATCGCACTTGTAAAAACCTATGCCCCCTTGAGACTATAAAAGGGGAGCCAGGGCTCACAACCAAGATATGTCCATGCACAAAACAAAAACACCACAACTCTAAGCGAGTTCACTCACAGAGTAGCAACCAGCGCTCTGTCCACCACGCACAAGTCGAGACTTGGGACTTAGCCCTCTCTCGCAACCTGCTTGTACACCCCTACTACAAGCACCTTTTGGGTGCAAGGCAATACAGAACCCCCAACTCACTGGACGTAGGGCATCCTTAGCCCGAACCAGTATAAATTCTCTCTGTTCCACTTGCATCACCATCCGGGCTTAGATAGTCACGCATACATATACTCGTTTGTGTCTAGACCACGAGTCTAGACGCCGACAGTTGGCGCGCCAGGTAGGGGCCTTTTGCGTGGCATTCATCTTTCCCTACTGGGGAAACCCTGGATGGCAGACGGATTCCACCCACTCAGCCTCGGCACCATCATGATGTTTGGGAGTTTGGAGTTCATGTCGCTTGGCTCCGGTTATGACATGGTCCTTCTCCCACCACGTGCTGACGCCGAGCCTCGCCCCGAGCCGATCCTGCCGCAGCCAGTGTGTGGGAGGCGCTCGGGGCACCATGTAGGGGGTGCCCGGCGGGGGCGTCAGAGGTCTAGGATATCTGACCCTACCACCGAGGTAAGGGTCCGTCCGGCCCTCCCCCGGCATATTCCTCACTAGATCGCCCACTCTTCTGGCCCGACAGGCGCTAGAGGAAGGGCCCGCGCAGCGTCAAGCTCCACTCCACAGACCAACAGGGGATCATCACGACCTCCTGTTCCGCCCCGGTCAAAGGGCAAAGCACGGCTCCCACCCCCTTCTCAGAAAAGGGACCAGGGGGCCTCGACTTCTCGTCGCCTTCCATCCGCGGATGGAGGAAAGACCACGGCGCCTCCCGAGCTCCCTCTAGGACTCAAGAGCATAGCCGCCACTTACGCCTCTTCTGTGAGCACTTCTTTAAGTGCGTACGCGGATCTTCCAGTGCACCACCTGAGGTCTACCCTGGACCTTATCGCTACACCGCCCGTTTCATCGTACCCTGAGGATCCCACCTCAGGCGACGACGAGTGGGCTGGCACTGACTTTTCCGGTTGTGGCGACCCGGAAACTTTCATGCGCTTTCTGGAGGCCAGCAACTACTGCCTCGGCTACTCTGACTCCGACGACGGCGGCTATGATCCGTCACGAGAGTGCTTCAACCTCGAGGTCGGAGGAGCGCCCCCCAACGCTCAAGGGGGTGCAGGGCCCTCTAGGTAGGGGAACGCCACTCCACCTCCCAACACAACTCCCGGGACCCTTCCTGGAGCCCGCGGGGCAGCATCAGCCCCCGCAAGAGGACAGCGCCCTGACCTTCGTGAGCAGCTCAACGAGCTGGAGGCCAGGCTCGAACAAGAGCGCGTACGCCTCCGCCAACTCCGCAAGACCCTGGTCCAAGACCAGTCCGTCCACGGGGACGAGGGCGAGGCTAGACGCCGTGCTCGGGACGTCAACCGCCACATCATCGAGGACGAAGGAGGTGACAACCCCCCAGTCTTCAGCACGGCCAGCCAGAACGTGATGGCTGCCGCACTCCTCCTCAGAGCGATGCCCGAGCCTTCGACTCCTGAGGTGAGAAGGGTGCGCCAGGGGCTACGTGGCCGCCTGGAGCAAGTTGTGGTGCAGAACACAGAAAGTTCCGCATCGCAGTCCCACGACACGAGACGCCAAGGGGATCGACCCCCTCCTAACAGGGCACCAACCGTGCAGGGTCCGCCGCCCCCTAAGCCGCAAGGGGGCAACAAGGCCCCATCTGTCCACGAGCATGTCGGGACCAACGCGGACGTCCGGGCCACCCTCGAGGCCAGACGGCGTGACAGGGACGAGGCCGAGTCTCGGCGCTATCGACCGCGCCGAGGCGGGAGGTACGACCCCGACCACGACCGCAGCACGTCGCCGGAGCCTCCGGGCCCCCATGTCTTCAGCGAGGCCATTCGCAGGGCCAAGTTCCTGGCACGATTCTGACAGCCCGCTAACCTCACCAAGTACTCGGGGGATACCAACCCTGAGCTCTGGCTAGCGGACTACCACCTAGCATGTCAGCTGGGCGGGGCGGACGATGACTTGCTCATCATCCGCAACCTACCACTCCACCTGGCCGATACGGCCAGAGCGTGGCTCGAGCACCTCCCTGAGCGCATGATCCACGACTGGGCCGACCTGGTCAAGATCTTCGTCGGGAACTTCGAGGGCACATACGTGCGCCCTGGGAAATCCTAGGACCTTAGGAGCTACCGGCAGAAGCCTGATGAGTCCCTCCGAGACTTCATCAGGCGATTCTCCAAGTAATGCACCGAGCTCCCCAACATCACAGACTCTGACGTCATCGGAGCCTTCATCGCTGGTACCACCTACAAGGAGCTGGTACACGAGCTTGGTCACAAGACCCCCACGAGCACCAGCCAGCTGCTCAACATCGCCACCAACTTTGTCTCAGGCGAAGAGGCAGTTGGTGTCATTTTCTCCGACGGCACAGCCAAGGGGAAACAAAAGGCCGAAGCCACCGAGGCCTCGGGCTCACGCGACCCCAAGAAGAAGAAGAAGAAGGGTCGCAAGGGGAAGCAGGGTCAGTCGGACGACAACCTAGTCGCCGCGGCAGATCGCAAGAACCCCAAGCGGGCTCCTGCTGGTCCCGGTCTCTGCGACGAAATGTTGAAGAAGCCATGCCCCTATCACAGGAGACCAACCAAGCACACCCTTGAGGAGTGCACTGTCCTGCGTCGGTATTACACCGACATCATAGTCAAGGAGGGTGCTGAAGAGCCCCCCAAGGACGACGACCCCCAGGGAGAAGGATTCCCTAAGGTCAAGAACTACCTCTTGATCTTTGGGGGGCGTGCGGCTCGCCTCATCGCGAGTCAAAGGAAGCGCGAACTCTGAGAAGTTTGCGCAGTGAGCACAGCCGCGCCCTCGTACCTCAAGTGGTCTGAGAGCGCGATCACGTTCGACCGACAGGATCACCCGGACCGGATCCCCAATCCCGGGAGTTACCCTTTGATCGTCGACCCCATCATCGCTGAGACTCGTCTCTCCAAGGTGTTGATGGACGGAGGCAGCGGCCTCAACATTCTTTACACCGAGACTTTGGCCCTCATGGGGATCAACAAGTCTCGGCTAAGGAATGACGCATCGCCATTCCACGGAGTGGTACCAGGACTTTGCGCCCATCCCCTCGGGCAGATTGATCTGCCTGTCTGCTTCGGGACCCCGACAACTTCAGATGGGAGGTCCTCACATTCGACATGGTCGGGTTCCCAGGAACCTACCACGCGATCCTGGGGTGACCATGCTACGCCAAGTTCGTGGCCGTCCCCAACTATACCTACCTCAAGCTCAAGATGCCAGGGCCAAATGGCATCATCACTGCCAGCACGCCTACCAGTGCGACGTCGAGTGCATCGAGCAAGCCGAGGCTCTAGCTGAGTCTCTGTCTATCCTCACCAGCCTCGGCGACAGTGACCAGGACATCCCCGACCCCAAGCGTCACGTCGGGAGCTTCGAGCCGGCGGAGGAGACCAAGCTCGTCTTCCTCGACCCTGGGACCTCCGAGGGCAGGGCGTTGAGGATCAGCTCGAGCCTCGACCCCAAATAGGAAGCAGTGCCCGATGACTTTCTCGGCGCAAATGCCGACATATTTGCGTGGAGTCCCTCGGACATGCCTGGCATACCGAGGGAAGTCGCCGAGCACTCTTTGGACATCCGAGCCGGCTCCAAGCCCGTGAAGCAGCGCCTGCGCCGATTCGACGAGGAGAAGCGTCGGGCCATCGAGGAGGAGATCCACAAGTTGCTGGCGGCCGGATTCATCAAGGAGGTATTCCATCCCGAGTGGTTAGCTAACCCTGTACTAGTCAAAAAGAAAAATGGGAAGTGGAGGATGTGTATAGACTATACTAGTTTAAATAAAGCATGTCCTAAGAATCCCTTTCCATTACCTCGTATAGATCAAATAGTTGACTCCACTGCGGGATGTGAAATTTTATCTTTTCTTGATGCTTATTCCGGCTACCACCAAATCAAGATGAAAGAGTCCGACCAGCTCGCGACTTCTTTCATCACCCCTTTTGGAATGTTTTGCTACGTAACCATGCCTTTCGGCCTTAAGAACGTGGGGGCTACATACCAGTGATGTATGCTCTAGGTATTCGGGGACCTCATAGGCAAAACGGTAGAAGCTTACATAGACGACATTGTTGTCAAATCCAGGAAGGCAAGCGGCCTCGTGGCCGACCTGGATGAAACATTCTGATGCCTCAGGGCTAAAGGGATCAGACTGAACCCTGAAAAATGTGTTTTCGGGGTCCCCCGAGGCATGCTCCTCGGGCTCATTGTGTCTGAGCAAGGGATCAAGGCCAACCCAGAAAAGGTCTCGGCCATCGCAAATATGGGCCCAATCCGTAACCTAAAGGGAGTACAGAGAGTCATGGGGTGCCTAGCCTCCCTCAGTCGTTTCATCTCCCGTCTCGGGGAAAAAGGACTACCTTTGTATAGTTACTTAGAAAATCCGAGCACTTTTCCTGGACCTCCGAGGCCCAGGAAGCCCTTGACAAGCTCAAGGCTCTGCTCACTAACCCTCCCATTTTGGTACCACCCGCCGAGGGGGAACCGTTGCTCCTCTATGTCGCAGCCACCGATCAGGTGGCCAGCGCAGCTATCGTGGTCGAAAGGAAGGAGGAAGGGCACGCCCTACTGGTTCAAAGACCGTTGTACTTCGTTAGTGAGATACTATCCGACACAAAGACCCGATACCCCCAAATCCAAAAACTACTCTACGCGGTAGTCTTAGCCTGACGCAAACTCCGCCATTACTTTGAGTCTCATCCGGTCTCGGTAGTGTTATCTTTCCCTCTAGGGGAAGTGATCCAGAACCGAGAGGCTAATGGTAGAATTGCTAAGTGGGCTATAGAGCTTATGGGTGACGGGATCACCTATGAGCCTCGGAAAGCTATAAAATCCCAAGTTCTAGCGGATTTTTTAGCAGAGACCATTACGGCTTCCGCGGCCGAGTTGCGTCACAATCCCAGCTTCCGCGGCCGTGCCTGAAGGCCTCACGTTCACCGTCGGCCAGATCACGTGGACGACGCACAACGGCGGCCTCACGACCACGGTTTCGAAAGAAACTCAGATCCAATCTGAGAACACGTCGTCTCCGACCACTCGCGTGGCGGCACCGTGCGCCCGACCACCGTTCCCGCTCTACAAGAGAAAGAAGATCGACTGCTCAGACCTTCTCCAAGCACTCGATAGCGCTGATTCCAAGCTACTTGAAGCCTCCCAACTAGTGGACGGAATCCTGCTTCAGCCTGATCAAGCTGCTCCAACGGATTTTTTCAAAACCCGTCGGCCAACTCGTGTCGTTACACACGAACGGCTGGGAACGTCTCTGACGATAATCTCAACTCCCTCAGGACGATCTGTCAAGCTCAAGAAGGGAGACTATCCTTGCGGCCTGAACAACTCGGCCTCTCTCTACTCGCGGCACATCCAATCCGTTTTCAGCAAAGCGGGTTGGTCGCCAAAAAGGAACGGTCGTCACTACGTCAACATGGTGACAATCCGAGAACTACGGGACGGCCAGGCTTCCAGCACCAACTCGAGCACCGGTGCCGTTCCCACCGAGGTTATAAACACTGAAGACGAGGACTACGACCTGGATTTGCCCTCACACCCTCCGGGTTTCCCTCGTTTCCCGGTATTTCCCCCCCGGCGAGGAGATATTGTTTTCAACGTCAGCGCCGACGAGCCGGTCGCTGATGGAGAAACAGATGAGCAGAGGCAACTCCGCGAGCAGCGCAATGCCGATGGCGCCCGACGACGCGCAGACAAGCAACAATAAATTCCACCGCATAATCTTAACGACGCTTTTGACATGGTCGGGGATCAGCCAGTGTACAAGACGCCAAGCGCCAACGTGGCTGTCGCCGTGGCTAATCTAGATCGGCTCCCCGACACCCTTGAGTGCCAGGGAGTCCGGACCAGCATCCGAGCACACCTGATCGCCGCAATGGGACAGACAGCCACTCTGCTCAAGAGAGTCCAGGACGTCTCTTACACGGAAGCCACCTCCAACCAGACTAATCGTAGCCGGACCTCACCGCCTCCCAGCAGGCGTCACCGCAGCCGCTCTCCCGACAACCGTCGAAAAGATTCACGGCGTGATGATGGTGGTCGGGACACTGACAGTCACCGCGAGCAGAACCGCAGACGCAGTCAAGAAGTAAACCAGCACAGGGATCTCCGGCACAACATCCCTCCCAAAGATGCCCGGGACCGCATCAACAGGCGCGCCACAGAGAGAGCAGTCCACGAAAACCTGCGCCGTATCGAGTACGATGCAACGCACGGCCCCCCGGGCCTAAGACAGTTCTCCTCACACCTCCGCCAGGTCGTGTGGCCCCGCAATTTCAAGCTCGAAAAACTTAAGAAATACGACAGCAAGGAAAATCCAGAGAACTGGATCACTCTCTATGAAATCGCCGTCCGATCAGCAGCGGGAGATGAACACGTCATGGCCAACTACTTCCCCGTAGTCCTCGACCAGGCTGGTCATCAGTGGCTTCTTGGCTTGCCCGAGGACTCCTTCGACTCTTGGGAAGAGCTACGCCAGGCTTTTATCGACAACTTCATCGCCACATGCGAGCAGCCTGGAAACAAGTATGACCTCGAAAGGATAAGGGATAGGAAGAACGAACCTCTGCGCGATTACATCCGACGATTCTCAGATATGCGCCTTAAGATCCCGAAGATTTCCCACGACGAGGCCATCTCTGCCTTCATCAAGGGCCTGCGTTTCCATGAAGCGCTGAGGAACAAGCTGTTGCGTAAATGGCCAACAACGATGGCGGAGCTCCTCGCCACGGCCAAAAATTACGCCGATGCCGACGACGCAGAAAAACTAATCCGAGACGATGCGAGAGGTCCCGACTAGCCTACCCGGCGAGATGACGGTCGCGGTCGCTACGACAACAGGAACCACCGCCGCCCCGACAACCGCGATCATAGAGAAGGTTGGGATCGGCGGCGCGACAACCACGACGATTTCAGAGGAAAGCGCCCCTGCGACTACGACCACTAAGTAAATACGGTCAAGCGTCCCAACGGGCGGCGGGACTACCAAGAAGACTACAACAAAATGTTGAAGGGACCGTGCCAATTACATCCAAAGTCTAATCATACCATGGAAGAGTGCCGCGTCCTCAAAAGCATCTATACACGGCGAGCAGCCCAAGACGACTCCGCCAAGAAAAACGGCAAGCGAGACGGGCACGACCACGAAGACGAGGACGAGGACCAGGATAGGGACCCCCGACACCAATATGTCAGCCCCACTGACGTGGTCCACTCCATCTTTGGGGGCAAGGTCTCCATCGAATCTAAGCGAGAAAGAAAGCTATTAAAGAGAGCCTGCCTCAACATAGACAGCACGGACGGGCTGATCGCAGACCCAAAATTTCCCCCGTGGTCGCACAGGGAGATCTCATTCAGCAGGAAGGACCAGTGGGCCGCTATCCCAGAGCCAGGTCGTTTCCCCCTGATCCTGGACCCTTGCATCAATAGCATCAGATTCGAGCGCGTGCTCGTGGATGGGAGAAGCTCCATCGACATCCTCTTCCGCAACAGCCTGCCCGCTCTCAAGATATCTCCTGCACAATTAAAACCTTACGATGCCCAATTCTGGGGGGTTTTGCTAGGTCAGAGTTCAGTGCCCCTCGGACAGATAACATTGCCTGTCCAATTCGGCACACCCGACCACTTTCGAACAGAATTCATCAACTTTGTGGTCGCGGACTTCGACGGGACCTACCACGCTATACTGGGCCGACCATCACTGACAAAGTTCATGGCAGTCCCACACTACTCATACCTGGTCCTTAAGATGCCTACGGAGAAGGGTGTCCTAACCGTCAGAGGCAATGTCTACACCGCGTACACCTGCGAAGAAGAAAGCTTCAAGATCACCGAAGCAATCGACCTCTCAATCCGCATGGCAGAAACAGCAACCCAAGCCGCGCAGCTGCCTCCCGACCAGCTCCGATTACCCGAGCAGGAGACGGCCAGGAAGAATTCAAAATCCAAGGAGTACAAAGAAGTACAGCTGGTCGACGGCAGCCCCGAGAAGACGGCCCTCATCGGGGCCAATCTGGATCCAAAATAGGAAGACGCGCTCGTCAGGTTTCTAAGGGACAACGTGAGCGTTTTCGCATGGAAACCCGCAGACATGCCCGGCGTCCCACGAAACCTGATCGAGCACTCCTTAAATGTCTCGAAGACCGCAAGACCAATCAAGCAAAAGCTGCGACGGTTCGCTCGTGATAAAAAGGAGGCTATTAGGACAGAAATAACACGGCTTCTAGCAGCCGGATTTATAAAAGAAGTGTATCACCCCGATTGGCTCGCCAATCCGGTTCTTGTACGCAAAAAGAATAATGAATGGAGAATGTGCGTTGATTACACTGATCTCAATAAACACTGTCCTAAAGATCCTTTTGGTCTCCCTCGCATCGATGAGGTGGTCGACTCAACGGCCGGATGTGAACTTCTCTCTTTTCTAGACTGCTACTCTGGTTATCACCAGATTTCGCTAAAGGAAGACGACCAGATCAAAACATCTTTCATTACTCCTTTCGGCGCATACTGCTACACGACCATGTCCTTCGGACTCAAAAACGCCGGAGCCACTTATCAACGGGCTATCCAGCAGTGCCTCCACGACGAGATTCGTGATGACCTCGTCGAGGCCTATGTAGACGACGTGGTCGTAAAAACAAGGGACGCGAGCACCCTAATCGACGACTTAGACTGAACTTTCAAGGCGCTTAATAGGTACAAGTGGAAGCTTAACCCCAAAAAGTGTATCTTTGGTGTTCCTTCCGGTCTACTGCTCGGCAACGTTGTCAGTCGTGACGGCATACGACCAAACCCTTCAAAAGTAAAAGCAGTACTCGACATGCGGCCACCGAAGAATGTCAAGGATATTCAGAAGCTTACTGGATGTATGGCCGCCCTCAGTCGCTTCATCTCAAGACTAGGAGAAAAAGGCCTCCCTTTCTTCAAACTCTTGAAAGCGTCGGAAAAATTTTCTTGGACAGAGGAAGCCGACGCCGCATTCACTCAGCTCAAGACTTTTCTCACTTCGCCACCTGTCCTTACAGCGCCTCAGCCCGATGAAGACCTACTCCTTTACATTGTTGCAACCGATAGGGTTGTTTCCACAGCAATAGTGGTCGAGCGAGATGAACCAGCTCATGCCTATAAGGTCCAGAGACCCGTTTACTTCATAAGTGAGGTCTTAAACGAGTCCAAGGCCAGGTACCCACAAATACAAAAGCTCATATACGCTATTCTAATAACATAAAGAAAGCTGAAGCACTACTTCGACGGCCACCGAGTCTTGGTAACCACCAGTTTCCCTCTCGGGGACATTTTGCGCAATAAGGATGCCAACGGCAGAATCGTGAAATGGGCGATGGAATTATGCCCATTTTCCCTGGAGTTCCAGAGCCGCACCACAGTCAAGTCTCAAGCCCTGGTCGATTTCATTGCTGAATGGACGGATCTCAACGAGCCCCCCGTTCCCGATGTCTCCGACCACTGGTCAATGTTCTTTGACGGATCCTTGAACATCAACGGTGCCGGCGCTGGGATACTGTTCGTGTCACCTAACAAGGACAAACTGCGTTACGTCCTTAGGATCCTCTTTCCGGCGTCAAACAATGTCGCCGAATACGAAGCATGCCTGCACGGCATAAGGTTAGCTGTTGAGCTGGGTGTCAAACGCCTCTACGTCTACGGCGACTCCGCTTTGGTTATCAACCAGCTCAACAAGGAGTGGGACGCAACCCACGAAAAGATGGATCTCTACTGCAAAGAAATTCGCAAATGGGAAACCAACTTCTACGGCATAGAGTACATCCACGTGGTCCAGGATAAGAACCAGGCAGCAGATGCGTTGTCAAAGTTAGGGTCATCCCGGGCCCAGATCCCGCGGGGTATTTTCGTCCAGGACATCCACGAGCCAAGCGTAGGCTCCACCCTAGTCGAAAAGCAACTCGCTGAGGCAATGCTCATAGGCGATGCCACTCCGACAACCAGTAGTAGTGATTGGCGTACCCCGTTCATCAAGTATATATCGGACGGGTCAGGCTTTCAGGACAAAACAGAGAACGAGCGCCTCATTCGACGGTCAAAAAACTACATCCTGGTCGACGGCAAACTCATGCGAAAAAACGCAAGTTCTGAAGTACTGCTCAAATGCATATCCCAAGATGATGGTATCAAGCTCCTAGAAGACATACATGCTGGATCCTGCGGCAATCACGCCGCATCCAGAGCGCTGGTCGGGAAAGCCTTCCGAGCAGGTTTTTATTGGCCAACCGCGGTAAGTGACGCAGAAAAACTGGTCCGACACTGCGAGGGATGTCAGTTCTTCGCTAAAAGGACACACGTACCTGCTCATGAAATTCAAACCATTCCGTCATCCTGGCCCTTTGCCTGCTGGGCGCTTGACATGATCGGGCCATTTAAACCAGCTCCCGGCAACTTCAAGTTTGTTTTCGTGTTAATCAACAAGTTCTCCAAGTGGATCGAATACATGCCTCTGGTCAACGCAACTTCCGAGAAGGCTGTGGAGTTCCTCAATCAAATCATACATAGATTCGGCATCCCGAACAGCATAATCACCGACCTGGGTACTCAGTTCACTGGCACCTCTTTTTGGGACTTCTGCGATGACAGGGGCATAGTCATAAAATATGTGTCAGTAGCTCACCCACGGGCAAATGGTCAAGTTGAGCGCGCAAACGGAATGATCATTGACGCCCTAAAGAAACGGCTGTACGCCGAGAACGACAGAGCACCTGGTCGATGGATGAAAGAGTTACCGGCCGTGGTCTGGGGCCTCCGAACTCAGACCAGTCGGAACACAGGAGTGTCTCCCTATTTCATGGTTTACGGCACTGAAGCAGTCCTGCCGTCTGACATAACCTTCGGTTCTCCTAGGGTTGAAAACTTCGACCAATCAACAGCCGACAACGCTAGAGAGCTCGAAATCAACTGCATGGAGGAAAAGCGTTTGAATTCTTGTCTCCGAACAACAAAGTATCTCGCGGCCGTCAGGCGATACCACAACAGGAACGTCATGGACCGTTCCTTCGTGGTCGGCGATCTGGTACTTAGGTGGAAAACAAGCCAAGAAGGAATGCACAAGCTATCCACTCCCTTGGAAGGACCCTTTGTTGTCGCCGAGGTCACACGACCTACATCCTACAGACTGGCGTATCTAGACGGAACACGCGTGCCTAACTCTTGGCACATAGACAAACTGCGCCGATTTATCCATAAATTCCAGTAACTTTTGCTTGTAAGTCTCTTATAGTTGGCAGTAATAAAAGTTTTTCTTTTTTGGCTATACTTTGTTTACACACAGAGTTTTCGGCGAAGAACAACAATATCCTCTGCGACGGAAAATCTTAAACACCATGAAACAAACATAGTGACACATCACTCCGACAACTTCACAGCGCTCAAAATAGTAGTCATGACAAATTCAAAACTTTATTACAAACTTTACATACAAAGTTTACAATAAACACCCTGACGGGCGGACACTAGTCTACTCCTACAGGCTATCCTACTAGCCTACTGCTCGGGCTGATCACCCGCCTAGCCTTGCTGCCCGGACGAAGGGGTCGGGGCCACCGGCGCCTGGCTGGTCGAGACCGCAGGCGTCGACCGCCCATCTCCTGCAATAGATGCGCCCGATAGCTCCCTGGCCGACCTGTCTGAACCTGGCTGGTCGGGGGGAGTGGCCGTTCCGCACAGATTGATGTCGCCGATCACCGTCGACGCCAAGTCCAGCAGACCACCCCGAAGCTCGTCCGCCTCCTGCGGGCCAACCTCCTTGGGGTACCCCTTCTCCAGCCTGGTCAAATCGACCAGGGGGTAGTAGGCGCGCACCATGCTAAGGATGTGCGCACCAGCAAACTCCCCAGCGTCCTTCACGAACTGTTGAAGCCAGTCCCACGCCCGTTGCGCCTTTTCAACTGGCGTCAATTTCGGCTCGCGGGGCTGGCTCTCCGGGAGCTCGGGGCTGATCAAGTCCAGGACCGGGGACACTCCTTTCCAGATCTTACAACAATTGACCTTCCAGGAGTCCCGGTCCCTGACCAGCTCGTCCAGGTGCTTCTTGGCGTTCACCTTGAGCACTGCAAGACAAGAAAGATGTTAGGTTCAGTGTACCAAAAATAACAAGAGCGATAAACGAAGAATAACGGAGGCGGTGCGCATTACCAGACAACTCCCGGTCCTTTCGGCTCAGCTCCTCCTTTGCTCGGCGTCCGGCCTCCAGCGCCCCGGCAAGCTTTTGGCTGAGCTGCTCTTTCTCCTGCCGAAGGCGCGCGACCTCCTCCTCCATGTCTGCACGAATAATCTCCAGATCAGCAAATGCAAATAACACGGTCACATACAGCCGCCTAATAATTCGAGACTAACCCTCCCGCAGCCGATACTGGTCGGCTAAGCGTCGGGTAAGCTCGAGACAGTTCTCTTCCTGAGCGCTCTTCTCGGCTACCCTCTCCCCAACCTCCGATCACAGCCGGTCTACCTCCGCGGACAAGGCCTTATTCTCGGCCACGACCCCTTCGATCTGGTCGAAGCACCGTTTCCGGTACTTCGCCGTTTTCATTGCGCCCTGCAAAAAAGAACACATGTCGAATACGGGAACACTGCACAAAGGTTATTCAAGCAACACACAGGATCACCTACCTTAACCTCGTCCACGAGGCATTTAGCCACGCGCTCCACCCTCGCGGCCTCCTCCGTCTCCGCGAGCTCCTCGTGACCAATAAAGTGGTCCCCGCGCTGGCGCCACACATAGATGTGCTGGCGACCGTCACGGGGACGACCCTGGACCTCCTCCACATCGTCATCGGAGGCCTCCTGGGGCTCCTCGTTCGCCGCACTGCCTCCGGCTGCGGTCGAGGGCATCACTGGTCCCTGGTATGGGCCAGGGGAGCCCACGGGCGAAGAAGCCCCTGCTCGGGGCGGTGTCGGCATCCTCCCTTCTTCGGCTGGAGGAGTCGGGACTCTGCTCCCCTCCTCTGCAATAGTACTCGGGGGAGGGGTCCTTCCTGCCTCCCCATCCCTCGGCGGAGTGCTCGCCGCGGCACTCGCCGGAGCAGACTCTCCCTCGATGCCTGTAGCAGCAGCTGCCGCTGCAGGCTGATCTGTGGTCTGCGGCGCCGCGTCTTCAGCAGCGCAAGCAGGCTCGGCCACCCTTTGTCCGGCGGCGTGATCGGGGTTGACATCCGACGCCGCGCTAAAAATCAAAGCAGCACTTTCAGCAAAAAAAAAGGGCCAAAATACGTAAGTCGAACACTTACAGATCCGATCGACGGTGGGTCACGGTGAACCTCCTCCGAGCCCGGCCGGTTGGTGCTTGGGCTCCCGTCTCTGTAACGCGCGGCGAAGGAGGATCGCCGGCCACCCGACCAGTGGTGGCCGGCGCACTATCCGGACGACTACGAGGCCGTCGGACTAGCGACGGTGCGGCTTCCTCCTCCTCGTCATCATCGTCGGTAATCCGGACGAGCCGACGGCGCTTCGGTGCTTGGCTGCTCTCTGCTGGCAGCGTCATCGCAGGCGAAGGATCCACCGCCATTGGCCTTTTCCCCGCCACCCTCTCCTCGGTGGTTGGGATGGGACGGGCCTGGTCCTCCTCACTGCTGGTGTACCGAGTACACCGAGCGTCCTCCTCCGGCGGCTTCTCCCCCGCAGGATTTTCCATCCCGGGTGCAAGTGACACATACACCGCGCACCGATCCACATCTCCGATCTGCAAGAAGTAGCAAAAATAAGTCAGCAGCAGACAATAACGAATCCTAAGGAAAAATAATCACTAAAGATACCTTAGGTGCTAGTCGCCCCAACTTGAAGGCTTGCACCCGATCACTGCCACGGACGAAGCCCCCATCCGCGAAGTTGAACAGCTCGTTCAACAGCTGCTGTACCTCCGCCTTCTCCAAGACTTCAGGTCGCATCCTGGTCGGGTCTAGGCTTCCGGCGTACTCGTACGCTGAGTGAACCCTCTTCTGACAAGGCATCACCCGACGACAAATGAAGTTGCCGACCACGCCAAGCCCGTCCAGGCGCGACCAGTCGATCAGCTTCATGAGGTCCGCCACTTGACCGTCGAACTCTGGGCGGTCGGTCCAGCTCACCCTCTTCTCAGGAATGTACCCCACGTCGCAGAACGTGGAGCTGCCCGGTTCCTCCCTGATGTAGAACCACTTCCTGTACCATTCGGTCAGGGAGGTGTTCCATGGACAGTGCAGGTAGCGGTTTTTCATCCCATCGCGAAGGTTGAGGTATACTCCACTAGCAATCTTGGAGCCTCCAACTGCTCCCTTTTTCCTTAAACAAAAAAGATAGCGGAAAAGGTCGAAGTGCGGCTCTATGCCAACATAGGCTTCGCACAAATGGATAAAAGTGGAAATAAGAAGGATTGAGTTCGGGTGCAGATTGCAAATCCCGATCTCATAATAAAGAAGTAGACCCTGAAGAAAGGGATGAACAGGAACCCCAAAACCCCTCTTAACGAAGTCTTCGAACACCACGATCTCACCGGCACGGGGGTCGGGGAAGCTCTCTCCTTCCGGCGCCCTCTAGCCGCCGAGCACTGGGCCGTGCAGAAGCCCCATATCGACGAGGTCACCAAGAGACTTGGCGGTGCTGCGGGACTTCTTCCACTCCTTGGCCATCAGCTCGGCCCTCTTCTTGGCGTCACTCTTCGCCATTAGAGTCGAGGAACTGGATTCGAGTTTGGAAGGTGTAGATGATTGAAGGAGGCAAGAGTGGAAGGTTCGAAGGAAATGGCAGGATAAGCAGTAAAGGGGGAACTGTCGAGCTCTTATAACCCACAACTTCACCCCTCCCACTTCCCGCATCCTCGGGAAGTGGGCGGGCCATACGGTGGATGCGGCGTTTTGGTTTTCAATGATTATCGACAATTAATGCGGCGGAGTTTTCGTACAAATTGATGGTTTCCTTTTCTCAAACCGCGCAAAGGGCGGCTGTACAGTTGCCGGGCGCAACTTTTCATGCGTCCATCTGATATCGCGTCAGAAGGACCCGTCACGTCAAAACTTTGTGTGGAAAATTTAAAAGCAGACAAAACTGGTAGGGAGTCAACAATCCGGGGACTGCACCGACCACCGAGAACTTGATGCTCGGGGACTGGTCGCCCAGTCTATCGACTCAAAACTTCAAAGACTGCACCGTCCACCGAGCACTTGATGCTCGGGGACTGGTCGCCTAGTCTATCGACTCGAAACTACAAAGACTGCACCGACCACCGAGCACTTGATGCTCGGGGACTGGTCGCCCAGTCTATCAGCTCGGAACTTCAAAGACTGCACCGACCACTGAGCGATCGATGCTCGGGGACTGGTCGCCCAGTCTATCAGCTCGGAACTTCAAAGACTGCACCAACCACTGAGCGATCGATGCTCGGGGACTGGTCGCTTAGTCTATCAGCTCGGAGCTTTGTACTTCGACGGGTCATTGATGAAAACTGGGGCCAGCGCTGGCCTCGTCTTCATCTCGCCCCTCGAGGTAAGGATGCGATATGCAATCCGACTCCACTTCCCCACCTCAAACAACGCGGCAGAGTACGAGGCCCTCATCAATGGTCTCCATATCGTGATGGAGATTGGGATCAAGCGGCTTGATGTCTGAGGCGACTCCAGACTCATCATCGATCAAGTCATGAAAGAGTCCAGCTGCCACGACCCCAAGATGGACACGTACTGCAAAGTAGTCCGCCGCCTGGAGGAAAAGTTCGACGGCCTTGAACTTATCCACGTGTTAAGGAAATACAATGAGGCCGCCGATGCGAACACCAAGATGGCATCCGAGCGGGCCACGGTCCCCCTGGATGTTTTCGTAAGCGACCTCTACAAGCCTTCTGTCGACTACAAAGACGACGGGGGCTCGGATCAACCCCCAGGCGACTCAGGCCCCAAGCCCAAGGTCTCCACGGCTCAGGAGCAGGAGGCCATGGACATCGAGTCCGAACCCCCTGCACCTGACAACTCGCCAGACTGGTGCTACCCCTTGCTGCAACACCTCGTCGACGGCGCATTGCCCTCAGACCAGGCTGAGGCACGACGTGTGGCTCATCGCGCCAAGACTTTCCTCCTCCTCAACGGAGAGATGTACAAGCGCAGCCCCTCGGGCATCCTTATGCACTGCATCCCCCGCCAGGAAGGAATCAAGCTTCTAGAGGACATACACTCGGGGGCTTGTGGCCACCACGCCGCGCCTCGGACGCTAGTAGGAAACGCCTTCCGACAAGGCTTCTACTGGCCCACCGCCGTGGCCGATGCCACAGAGATCGTGTGGACCTGTGAGGGATGCCAGTTCTATGCTCGGCAAATTCATCTCCCCGCTCAGGCTCTGCAGACGATCCCCATTACCTGGCCCTTTGCTGTCTGGGGCCTCGACCTCGTCGGGCCTCTGCAAAAGGCGCCCGGGGGCTTCACCCACTTGCTTGTCGCGATCGACAAGTTCTCCAAGTGGATTGAGGTCCGACCCATCACAAGGATCAAGGCCGAACAAGTGGTGCTGTTCTTCACGGATATCATCCACCGATTTTGAGTGCCCAACTCCATAATCACCGATAACGGCACACAGTTCACCGGGCGGAAATTCCTGGAGTTCTGCGACAGACACCACATACGTGTGGACTGGGCAGCGGTTGCTCACCCAAAGACCAACAGTCAGGTGGAACGTGCCAATGGCATCATCCTCTAGGGTCTGAAGCCTAGGATCTTCAACCGGTTGGACAAGTTCGGAACAAGGTGGCTCAAAGAGCTGCCGGTCGTGATCTGGAGTCTAAGGACTTCCCAAAGCCGAGCCACAGGCTTCACCCCGTTCTTCATGGTCTATGGGTCGGAAGCCGTCCTCCCCACGGACCTAGAGTACGGGTCTCCAAGGGTACAAGCCTATGATGAAAATAGCTGCAAAATGTTCCAAGAGGATGCGCTGGACCAGCTGGACGAAGCTAGAGATGTGGCCCTTCTACACTCCGCCAAGTACCAGTAGGCCCTCCGCCGATACCACACGCGACGAGTCCGA
The DNA here is from genome assembly GCF_000003195.3 of Sorghum bicolor. Taxonomy (NCBI): domain Eukaryota; kingdom Viridiplantae; phylum Streptophyta; class Magnoliopsida; order Poales; family Poaceae; genus Sorghum; species Sorghum bicolor. The sequence continues at coordinate 19,718,347 of NC_012876.2, read as the reverse complement.
GGCCGAGCCTTTCAAGTCGGCGACTTGGTGCTGAGGCTCAGGCAAAGCAACAAGGGTCGTCACAAGCTCACGCCCCCCTGGGAAGGACCCTTCGTCATTGCCGAGGTCCTCTGACCCGGCACTAACAAGCTCGCCAACGAAACAGGGGAGGTCTTCAAGAACGCGTGGAACAAAGAACAGCTACGTCGCTTCTACCCTTAGAACTTTGTAAAAATATCCATTTTTTCATCGTCTCGAAAGAATAAATGAAAGTTCAAAATTATATGGTTGTTTCTTTTGGAGAGTAAGCCTCGGATCTGCCTTGCAGAGTCTGAGCCTCCCTCGGGGGCTACACGGGGGGAACCCCCTGTGGCAACTCCGAATCTTTTTTCCTTTTTTCGTGCAAGTCAAAACACCCTGACCCAGTGTCTTTGTTTCATTTCCTAAAGGGATTTAAGAAACCGCAGAACCATCCCCTAAACCTTAAGCCGTGAACCCGAGGAAAGATCCACGCCCACGGGCAAGGACGACCTCTACTCACCCCCTAGGATCGGGGGACGGATCCGGACTTCTAAAAGTTACTAAGGAAAAGGAAAGGACTTGGGCTCGGACGCTCTAGCTAGCATAGACCCTAAGTAGCTCACTCGACCCCGCGCTGCCGAGGTCAGGTCGGCATAGGGAAAAAGTGACAACAAGAAATATAAAGGAAACCTTAAAAGGAACAATCATATAAACATGCATATTTAGCATTAATGTTTTATATAGAAAACAAGGCCCACTGGCCGCTGATGTTTACAAAAAGAGAAAATCTAACTAAAAGGGTCTTATTGCCCTGTTGGCCCAGGCCCCTGCGCACCGAGCAGGGGAAGCTCCACCACGGCGTCAAAGAAGGCGGCCAGGGCATCTCCCGGAGCGTCCGCGGCATCTTCAAGCCTCTGCAGCTCCTCCTGGGCCTCCACCTCATCGTCAGGGAGGACATAGCCATCACTGACTGCCGGCAAGTCAATGCCGACATCGTGAGAGCTCCCCACCGCCAGGGCTTTCTTCACCCCGGCATGGAGCGCCTCCCTCATCCTCTCCCTGGCTCGGGAGAAGAGGGCTTTAATCCGACTCCGCAGCGACGACCTCGACTCGGCCGCCGACACCCCGAGCCCCTCGCACGCCGAGGTGACCATGGCTTCCAGAGCCGAGCGGTCCGCGACCTCGGTGTCAAGGGACCTCTACAAGGCGCCAGCGGCAAAGGCTGCCTCGGCCATCTTGTTCTCCAACTCTGTTGAAAAGCAGAATGGAAAGAACATAAAGGTCAAGGAAATCAACCCAAACATAAAAAGAGCCAAGGTAAAAATTCAGTCCTTACCCTCGGCTCGCTTCTCATTCTCCGTCGAGCTCCGATGCCAACGGGCCACCTCGCTCTGAGCTGTAGAGAGGTCGGCCTGGGCTTGGTTCAGGGCAAGGTCCTTCTCGGCGAGCAAAGCTTCTAGCCGAGCAACCTCGACCTTGTACCCCTCAGCGGCCGCCCTCTGCTCTTGGGACTCCTGGGTAAGCTCGCTATTGGGTATTCTTAACATCATTACCAAAAGTAGACTAAGTTGTCTAAATCTAGTAACGGTGCCAAAAATACCAAACCTATCCCTCACACCACTTAAGTCAAGTTGTCATCCCCAGCATGATACAAGAGACGCGGTATTGAAATATGCAATTGCTCTTCTAAATAAATAATGAATGGGATCTGCAAGCGCACAGATTAATACCGATGTAGCATTTTAACCGGGAAGTATTCCAGGTATCGTTATTTATATTTTTACCATTGGGAAGGGATTAGCAATCATCAATATTGATTACAGAATAAAATATGAGATTGAGTATCTATCATTGCATGTATAATTGAGAACAGTTATCTAACTCTTTCATACAGGGGTAAGTGTCACATAAAGGATATATGAAATAATGAATAGTGACAAAGATAATTAATCTGATCAGCATAACTTAGCCACATAATAAATATGATAAGCACCTCAATTAGATACTCTAGAAAGTCATTAGCATGGAATTAGAACGAACTACAAGAATATTTCCTAAGTTATTCTCAACTATATAGTCTAGCATTATCATAGTTAGTGCAAGCATACTTAGCAATCATTGCGAGACAAGACTACGCCCATGCATAGTGATATTAGCAAGGAATATGAGAAACATAGCAATCACTCCCCTGTAATAATATTGCTCTGCCAGCCCAATACACGAGAGGGGGACTATATAAGAATCAATGAAGCTGTCACTATCACGAACTACCCCACGATCTGGCATATTGGGTACAATCGCAGATAAATACGGTATAAGCACCATGCCTACACAATATCTATCATTTACCCATGGATCCAATGGATAAACGCTACACGATCCTAAGCATGTATATAGATCCAATCTAACTAAGCCAAGTACATAACTATGATAAACTAAGAACAATATAATCTTGAATATAACCAAGTAGAGCAAAGACATAAGCAATATACTGAAGTATAACAAAGTCATATTCATAATATTGAAGAACAAAGATAATTAGAAAGCAATTAGAAGCACAATTAGAGAATTACCAAGAATCCTCTTGATAGATCCGGAAACCAATCGAAGATTGACTCCTTCTAGTTCTAATCCTATGTAGCTATGCTAATCAAGATATCTAATTGATGTGGTGGCTCTAATCTTGATCAGGGGCTTCTTCTCCCTTGAGGAATAACGAATTAGGGTTGAGAGGCTCTCTCCTCCAGGGGCCAGGGGGTCTGGTTTTATAGTCCCTTCAAGTGAATATGGGTCGTTGGATCAAACCGACTTAGATTGGACGGTTATCCTTGATCCTTTAGGTCGGTGGAGATCTCCCACGAAGCAGAGTCCTGATTGGACTCTCAGAGGGGGCGGGCGCCCAGGGCAGGAGGGCGGGCGCCCTGCCTCTGGCCCCGTTTCGCCTCCGCTTCGGTCTCGTGGCTTCTAGAGTCTTCTAGATGTAAGATAATTGTGCAGCTTATTAATATCTCTATGTAATCCCGACGTGTGGGCCTTTCTTCCGTATTTCCTGATAACCCCCTGCAGAAATAGACAAACACCAAAACTCATAGAATTCTGTCAGATAAAACCAATGTTTTCCTAAACGCTAAACGGTAAACAGTCGGTCACCTGCTGTTTAGCCATTATTCGGGCTAAACAGTCCATTAAACGGGCAAAACGGTCAATTAAACGGACTAAACAGATGATTAAACGGAAATGGTGTACCATTGTGTATTGTTTACACGGCGTTTAAACGGTCTAAACGGCTGTTTAGGCGAACAATGGATAAAACCCTAAGTCTAGATGTTGATTTCATTTGGATCCTTTTCTTTATTTATTTGATAATTAAATTTGATACTTAAGGACCGTCAACAGTCGCCGACCCTCTTCTCTAGGGGAGCAACCTTTTCCTGGGTCTCCTGAGCCTCAGTCACGAGGGCCGAGCACTTCTGCCGAAGCTCGGCCGAGCACTTCTGCCGAAGCTCGCATTCTTTCGCGAGTTCCCCCTCGGCCACCTCTCGCGCGGCCTTCTCGTCATCACAGGCCGCCCAGGAGTCCCGCTCCCCGCGGAGGAATATCGACTTCTCCAGGGAAGCAGCTTGGAGCACCTGCAAATTCAAGTATTAAGTAAAAAAGTTAGCCCAAAGGCGCAAACACCTTACCGACAAGGGGGCAGAGATTGTACCTGGGCGAACTTGAACATATCGCGGCTCACGAGCTCGGACGATCGGTTGAGCGCCTCGACGCTCGCGCGCCCGCATTCCTCGAGACCCCGCCAGAGATAAGCCTCTGACGGGTCATCCAGCACAAACCTGGTCCTCCCCTCTGGATCATCAGTGTTGGGCCAGATCATGGGGTCCTGGCCCCAGGCCATTCTCCCTCCCCCCTCCCTTATAGGAGCCTCGGGTCGGGCCAGCCCCTTCCCGTGGGGCCTCGCATGGGCCACCACGCTAAGTGTCCCCTCGGCCCGGCCCTCCTCGACCTGATGGTCATGGCCCCCTTGGCTAGCCTCCCCCGCAGGGGGAGTAGCCCCAAGGGCCAGGACCGTCCCCTCTGACCCTTGGGGCCTCGGCGTCCCCACCTCCTTCGTCGGGGGATCCAGCGTCTTCCGCCAGTCCCCTGATCCCCTTTGTCGTGAGGGAGCTCCCCCTCTTCGCGGTTCAGGGGGGGTAGCGACTTGGGCCTCGCCGACCCAGGGGTCGACTGTGCCCCCCTCTTCACGGCCTTCAGGGGAGCCAGCACCACCGACGCCGCCTTGTGCTTCCGGTTGATGAAAGGATAATGCAAGTCAGAAGAAAAAGAAAAACAAAAAATCTAAAGAGAAATCGGAAAACCCATACATACCTTGCTCGGGGGGCAGCCTTCTTTTGGGAGCTTGGAACTCCCTGGGGGCCTCCCGAAGCGTTAGGGGCTGTTGGCTAGACCCCCGTTTCCCCAGGGGTTGGCGCAGGGACTTCGATGGTGGTCTCGGCCCGCGGCGCCTCAACCGAGCCGCCTGCCTCAGCCCCGGACTCCGGACGAGGCTCAATTGGGCCCTCCGGCGCTACCGGTTGTGGAGGCGCCTCGGATCTGCCCCCTAACGCCCTTTCCCTCTCCTAGGGACCCAGGAGGACAGAGCCTTCCTGAGGAGCGCCGTCCTCTTCGTCATCCACAATTATGTGGGGGGTGGTCTGCCCACCCCCCGGTGCCTGGGACCCCTCGGGAGCCTCCGACCCCCCTCGGGCCTTTGACCCCTCTGGGATCTCGATCTCCCCACCGGCAGGGGGGATCACGTCCTCCTCCTCCGCCTCCAGCTCGTCGAGCCAGTGCGTATTGTCTCCCCCACCCTCTATCTCCGAGATTGAAGTCTCAGGAGAGTCGGGCGGAGGGAGCCCCGCCTTCTCGGCCTCGCGGCGATTCTTGGCGGAGGTCTCGCGGCACTGCGCCTTCCTCGCGCTCTTCGCCTTCTGCACCTCCTTGGCCTTCTTTTGCTCCTCATTCCGGGCCCAATTCTTGGCCCGGAGCACCTTGTCCTCAGGGACAGAGGGCAGGGAGTCCTTGACAATCCCCATCCCCTGCAAACAGGCAGCAATCAGGGATAAGGTGGGGAGAAAAAGGGAACAAGCGCTAAATTAGAAACAAAAACAACATCTTACCAGAGAAATGTAGCCCTTTTTAGGGCGCATCGGCACCACCTGGGAGTTCTTCAGGTCCGAGTGCGTGGTCTTGGAGACCCGGGTGGCTATGTCCGATGCCGACACCGGTTCCTCCAGCATCCTCGTCCTGACCCAGGGGACATCCCGGGTCATCTCGAACATGAATGCCTGCTGCTACGCCAGCGGGAGCAAGCTCCTCTTGTGGAACGCCGTTGCCACCGTGGCCGCGGTGACTCTGGCGTCACGCAGCTTCTCGAGCCCCGCAAGAAGGGGGGCGAGCCTTTTCTAATCTTACGCAGGGGCGCCCCACGCCCACTTCTGGGGGCACTCAGTCACCATCTTCCCGGTGTACTCCAGGAGCAGCCCACCGTCGTTCTGGATGTAGAACCATCCGCTCTGCCACCCCCGGTTCGACGAAGGCATGGTGCTCTAGATGTACTGGTGTGACCGTGCCTGGCGGAGCTGCCGCGTGCAGCCACCAACCCGCAGGGGAAATTTCTCCCCTCCCTCATAGCGGGCGGACATATCCGCCTTGAAGAGGTGAAGCCAGAGGTTCCAGTGGGGAGGAACCCCTAGGAACCCCTCGCACACCGTCGCGAATACGGCCACCTACATCACCGAGTTGGGATTGAGGTTGTGCAGCTCCACCTCGTAGTAATGCAGAATCGCCCGGATCAGGCGGCTGGCCGGAGTTTCGAACCCACGGTCCAATAAGGACAGGAAGCAAACCACATAGCCTGGAGGCGGGTTTGGATCCCTGTCGTTTGCCGAGGGAACGATCCACTTCGGTAGCTCAGCATCCGTAATAGGATAGAGGATCCCAGCCTTCACACGTGCCTCTAGCGCGGACCTTGTCACATTGCTAGGGGGCCACGCATCATCGCCGGCTATGGCTGCGAGCGGAGTGGGGCGTTTGCGGGGCGGAGTGGAGAACATGGCAGCAAGAGGAAGAGCAGGAGGCAAGAGCTTTTCTGCGCGAGAGCAGGAGGAAAGAAACCAATCCCCCTGTTGCTGCTTTTATAGAGGAAGCACACCACGACCACATCGCCTGCACGGAAGATCGAGGGGGAAAAGAGAAACCGTCGCCCGCTCCCTCACCAGGTGAAAAATTGGAAGCGCCCACTCCCTCTGATTCTCACGCCTGCCGCACGCGCACATTAAATTCGCAGGTGAAACGTCGCATCCGTTCAGGGCACAACGACATGACCGTTTCGAATCCCCACGCACAGCGCCTCAATAGGAGCACCCTGAAAAGATATGTCATGGTGATTCCTTCCAAGGCAAGCGGCGCTCGACCCCCTACTGACCAAAGTCACAGGGCGGTCTCCGTCAGGCGCAGATTCCGTCTCGCCCGACACCCTACTGACCCCGAGCAAAAAATTGCAAGGCGGTTTCCATCGGGCGCAGATTCCGTCTCGCCCGACCCCAAAACCATAACCAAATCTAAAAACCTTTCGAGGTAAAAATCCCCAGGCCACGGCCACCTATGTTCCAGAGGTTGCGAGACTGACCTGCAAAGCGGGTTCGAACAGTCGCCTCAGGATGACCGAGCGAGGGATGACTGAAGATGAGCATAATAGAGGCCATGGTCCGAGTCCCTCAGGGGGTCGGCGCATCTTTGCCAGTTGTATCCGAGACCCATGCGGGTGTCACGTGAGTGGGATCCCATCGAGGGAGGCACCGAGCCCTCAGAACCTAGCGAACGGTTCCGACATCCACCGTGACTGCCCTCGGGTATTTTGAGATGTGCCCATAAGGCCACTAGCCGACCCATAGCGAACGGGACTCGGACATCCACTTGGATTTACCCGCCTGCAGCTCCCGGGGAACGTCAATACTCGCCCATCGATGGTAGTACGGCGCTTCCCACCCCTCCTCCGAGCGAAAGGATGAATGAGGGACGTAACTACAAGACGAGAAAGAACCTGATCGACCCTTGTGGGGAAAGGGCTCGGGGGCTTCCTCGCACAATGGGGACAAGCACTACGTGTAAAGAACACGCAACCTACCCCTCAAATACTCCCGACTAAAACACTCAGGGGTAAAAGCCTTTGAAGGAACAACACCATTCCTCCAAAAGGCTCAGGGGCTACACCCGGCGGGTGCGCTCGCGCGCACCCTCCGGAGAAAGTAAGAAAAAGCTCCAAGTCAAATAGTCCCTTGAAAGAGAACCTTTGAAAGGGTTCCTTCACCCCTTCAAAGGCTCGGGGGCTACTGTTGGGTACCATAAAAAGGGATACCCAAATCAGAATAATAAAAATTGCAGAAGACAAAGCAAACCATCCGCAATCACGAGGGCGCGGGCACCGGCTCGTCTAACTCCTCGGCCTCGGGCCCAAACCACGCCTCGCCTGACCCCTCTAGGTCTCGGACGTGAGTTCCGTCTCGCCCGACCCCTCTAGGGCTCGGGCGCCGACACCCTCTCGCCCGACCCCTCTGGGCCTCGGACGCGAGTTCCGTCTCGCCCCACCCCTCTAGGGCTCTAGCGCCGATGCCGCTTCGCCCGATCCCCCATCACAGAGCAAGGCTTCCAACGCAGGGCACCCGTACCCACGACGTGACAGGCACAGTGACTCCCATATCACAGCAGGGCATGGTGGCGACTATTCCAACCACCCCGGTCACTGTGGCCTTACCTCTTTCACTGTGTAACCTCACCTCTTTCACTGTGGTGTACCGCCTCACAGTAAAAAGGAATGGGAGAGATTAACCAGTGTCACTGTTAGCTGTCTTTTCCTACTATTACAGGACAAGCTGCAGTATCACCGGTCCGACCCCCACCACTCCAACAGGGCTCGGTAACCCTTCACAGGAGCAGCCATACTGTCTGCCATGCCTCAAGGACGGGATGGGCAAGCTTCTACAGGGTCGGGACTGTGGCCTCACCATTCAGCAGAGGAAATCTCCAATCGCACTTGTAAAAACCTGTGCCCCCTTGAGACTATAAAAGGGGAGCCAGGGCTCACAACCAAGATAGGTCCATACACACAACACAAACACCACAACTCTAAGCGAGTTCACTCACAGAGTAGCAACCAGCGCTCTGTCCACCACGCACAAGTCGAGACTTGGGACTTAGCCCTCTCTCGCAACCTGCTTGTACACCCCTACTACAAGCACCTTTTGGGTGCAAGGCAATACAGACCCCCGATCTCACTGGACGTAGGGCATCCTTAGCCCGAACCAGTATAAATTCTCTGTGTTCCACTTGCATCACCATCCGGGCTTAGATAGTCACGCATACATATACTCGTTTGTGTCTAGACCACGAGTCTAGACGCCGACATCATGAAACTTGATTGTGAAGCAAACCAACTACCATCAGATCGGGGGAACTTTCTGAAACACAGAGAGAAGGCAGGGCACAGGAACCCACAAGGTGGGGCCAGCCGGCCCCACTTGGCGCCGGTCAGCGCCCCCTAGGGTTTCCCGGCCCCCGCTTCTAGAAGCTTCCTCCACCGCCTCCAAGGATGCACTCGATCGTGTGTTAGGTCGGTTTGATCCTACGGCACATGTCGACCCCTCCAAACTATAAATAAAGAGGCAGACACCCTCCAGAAGATAGCCACAATTCCTCATGTTCATGTGTCAAGAGTAGATAGAAGTTTAGGGTTTCCAGAGATTAGAAGTAGAGCTCTAGTAATTCGAGTTCATAGTTTAGACGTCTAGCTAGGTTCAAGTAGAGTTGGGCGCTATGCTCGGGATTCTAGATCCATTCGTCTAGGAGATCGGTATTATATCTTGTATCTCAATATGACTTTGCTATATTTCAATATATTGCTATTTATTCAGCACCTAGTTTATTCTAGTTGCATCTTGGATATAGTTGTAATTCATGATGATTATTGTCATTTGACCGTAAAGCGCATAATTCAGTACTCGAGTGAGTTAGGTGGTGCATATTATGTAGATGTGGTGTCTAGATACATATTGTACCTACGGAGGCAACCTGACGTGCCGGGTCGTGTGGTAGTCCGCGCAGGTGACAACTGCGTTGGTTCCTCTGTAGTCCACCCCCATACGTAGGACTAGCAGAGCGCGATCGTGAAGGAGGTGATCCCTGTGTCTTAATATCCTCATTAGATGATGCTCCTTATGATGTTTCCTGAGTGGTTCTTCTATAAATGATAATATGTAATATGGCGTTGGTTGTATACTTTATATTTAGTAATTACATAGGTTTCCTTTACTCTAGACGAAATCTTAAGATAGTCTATCTACATTAGTGAGTCTCTATATTCTAACTCTGGAATACCATTTACTTTATTTATTCAGTTATCATTTATCATATCATTATTGACTTATCATTGTTAACGTACTAGAGTTATTGGTTATGTTTACACATTTATCTTCATTATTAATGCCTATGATTAAATTATTTATCCATCTGTCCATTGGTTTAATTGTTTATCCACTAGTTCATATCTTTATCCTTTTAGCATAAAATAGATCAATGATACTTAGAATACTTACTGGGTGAAGTGCTACAATGGGAGAATTATCTGTGCTCTTGTAGATATGTTCTATAATATTATATTTAGAGTTATTGCGTGTAGATTAATTTACCTCCGGTTTTTGGTATCATGTTAGGGATGACAACTTAACGTGAAGTGATGTTAAAAATACCAACAAATAGCCTTGTGCCAATTTAGTTGCACAGTTGTGGTGCCCTATGAGTGGGTTCAAATTGTGGGGTCGTGTCTCTTTTATCCAACCGTCGTTCGTTCCATGGCGAGATGGGTGAAAGAGTCCAGATTCCATTCTTCTTCTCTCTTGCTCTCAATCCAAGTCAATCCAGTAAGATGTGGATTTGAGCCCTTTTGCTTGTTTGATGTTTTGTTTCCAATCCCATGATTCCCGCCATTGCTATGGTGAGTAGATCAATGGAAAGTGAAACTCGTGTACTTCTTTGCCTTTTTGGTTCTTCATGCTTAAACTCTTGTATGCTTGTACCTATTCGACCGTACCATTTCTTTGGTTCTCGGCGGTGACAACCGCACTGCTAAGAACCCTAGGTTGTGGTACCGTACAAGCAGCTTGAGCACTCGTGTTCTCTAGTGTGTTGCTCTTTTCGATGCCCCACCTCTGCCATGGTGTGTGGGTTGGAAGGAGTAGACCACTCACCGTCTCTTTCTCTCCTGTTCCACCCTCTCTTGCTCCCATCAGTTGCAATGGCGTATGAGTTGAGAGAGACCGGAACTTCTCGTGCTCGTAGTCTTTTCATCCCTGTCAATCTCTATGATGCTTGGATCAAAGGGCCATTAGTTGTGGTGTTTGCTTATGATAAGTTAGGGTCTAATCCATTTACTAAAGTTGTATAGGTTGACACAATCGACCTAGGAAGTACCGGCTAGGCTAAGACTCCAGCTTGTACTTAGTGAACAACCCTCCCGTTTCTTTTAGCCCAAGGATCGGACATCCACCGAGAGGGCTAAGCTGTTATCCTTTCGGTGATCCTTTAGTGTAATTGTTCTTTAGTGTTCTGTCTCCTTTTTCACAGTCTTTCTAGGTCTAGTGGTCTGATTGTTTCGCCTTGTTTTTCGCTTAGTGTTGGTATTTCTTAGCGATGCAGCCAATTATCCGCAGGCGCACGAAAGTACCGTTGTAGCACTTCACCCGGTGGTATTCAGGGTATCGAGATTTTACAAGGAACGGAGGTGTTTTGAGACTTAAACTAAGTGTACCCTAGAGTAAAGTGAGAGGGATGACTTAGGTAGTGAGGTTCTCCTAATGGTAGAAGTTTTGTGCAAGGCAACATGCTTTTCTAATCTTACTTCGGGCACCGGAGCGTACCTGGTCTGCCAGGTAATACCGGCGTGTAGGTCTACGCCGTATCCGGACGTGGGGGAAACTAAGGACAAACAGGGCTGTCACCACCTGCTGCCGACCCCTCAACCGTGGGATACGAGGCAAACGAGGGTAACCTCTAACCTAGACACCACGTCTACGTTATTAGCTACTACTCTAGCGTTGCGCAGGTCCTCCCGCCAGCCAGCAAGAGTCCCTCTACTAGAGTATCTACCGAGAGATAGACAATGAACCCGCAAGATTATAAGAACATGATAACGATTACTCAATAACTTCTTAGAACAAAAGAAGAATACAACCTTTTCTTACCCCAATATGGTATTCCAGGTTGTAGAGGTACAGCTCGAGAAGCGGGCAGCACTTCGGCCCTTCCGCCCAGTGCAACTAGGGGAACGGACCGGGAGCTTGCTACTTCTCTTACTCTACACTCTAACTCACTCTCCTATTCTATTCCTAACTAGAGGCTAAGGATATGAGTGGAAGCTCCGCCTCTCTACTACTACTCTTGTATCTCTCTTTATTCTTGCGGACTTGAAGCTTGAATGGATTGAATGATGATGAATGAGAGGCCCTCTCCCCCTCCTTATATAAGTGTGGAAGGTCGGTTTGGGAGGGGGTAAACTACAAAATGCAGCCGGGAACCGCGCTAGGGCTTCGCATGCACCGCCTATGCAAAAGGCGGTGGGGAGCTAGGCCAGGCCGGGGTCGGCCGCCCCCTGGCTGGCTCCCTAGGCCCAGGCCCAAAGCCCAGATGATGCTCCTCGGCCTTCTGAGTTTGAATCCAATTGCATTTCGATGCACTTCTGTATTTGAATTAAATGTGCCTTCAATTCTTTGATTTTGGCGGCTCAAACCCTAGTGTCCTGCATACACATGTGTTCACCAAAACTGTGGAATTTGGTTAGCATAAAAAGCCCTATTTCTAATGTTTGGTGATATTTTATAGAGTTTGTATGCATGTTGGTGGTATGAAAAGTGTATTTTAAGAAACGCCAACAAACTCCCCCACACTTAGCCCTTTGCTCTTCCTCGAGTAAAGCTTATGTTTTTGGGCTAAGATGATTCCAATTCTCCTGATAATGAACCTGCATACAAACTATTCCAAGCCTCACCTGAACTTATGAGCATTTAGAGTGTCTACCAAAACATCTTGTGTAATTAAAAAATGGTACAGTTAGGATTCAAATCTTCTTACTCAACTTTGCTCAAAACTTGGGTTTTTACCTTTTTGAATAAAAATAGTCTTGCTCTTCAGATGATACTCTCAAATCACTCGAGTATGTTTCTGGTTCCTTACCAAGGTAAAAGTACCTCTTGATTTGTCCTACCTCTATAAGCTGTATTTGGAGTTTTGGGTATGGACCAAAGAGAATGCATACTTACCTTGTATGTATTGTCGAGTCAAATCTCGGATCCAAGAAGAGAAGTGTCATACCCTTAGATCAAGATGTGCAAGTGTGTGGTATATGGTATAAACAACTCTGTTGGTTGATATGATCTCATCATGTATTTCTAGACATGGTTATCATAACTCTTTTATTTTCTTGTGAGCCTTCATGTGCTCATCTTTTTTTTTATACTTAGGACTTTCATGTGTCCTATATTATTTTTTTTTCAGGTGGGTATTTTTATACCCCTAATTCTACAGCGGGCACTTGCCCATTTTTTTTCTTCTCTCTTTATATATATATATATATATGCATAGCCTATGTCTTTATCTAAGATGCACTAAAATATCATTCTTTAAAACATGGAGTGTTTGTATGGTGGACATGTAAGGCATATTTTTGCGCACTCCCAGTGTAGAAGCGGCATATATATGTATCTGGAGTGTACGTGATCTTGATCTTGAGAGCATGATAAATCTCTTAACAAGGGTCAACAAGACTTGACACAACTCAAAACAAATAAGCAGCTATTTGTAGAATTTTTATCAAGAGTAATATATTTGGCCTTGGTAGGTAATTATCTATCATTGAAGAGCAGACTTTTTGCAATTTTAATTTTATCAAATAAATCCCCAAGTTCATTGCATAAGTGAGCAAGTTTCAAATCATCCTACTATATCGCAAATCTCAATTACTTAGAAGCAATGGGGTCCTTATAAAAAGTTGCTCATAAATGGTAGGCTTTTGGCGAGGAATAAAGAGTATGCATGTTTAATTTCAAAGGCAGAAAGGAAATGGAGTATTCATTTATTTTTTATCTTTTTATTTTATTAGCAATATTTTTATCATATAAATCAGATTTAAATTGTCGTAGGAGGAATAAAAATAATTCTGAAATTTTTTCTATGTAAGATTACCTTGATGGCGATTCCTCCCCCACACTTGTTTTTTTACCTGTTCTTTGATTTTTCTCAAGTAGACAAAAATAATACAAAAACAAGTGGAGACAAAATAATTCGAACAAAGAACTTCTTTATTATTCAATATAAGCCGAGACATTGATTACAAAGTAAATGAAGGAAATCTTAATAAAAGGAAAAATAAATTACTCGGCTAAGCAAAATTAAACTAGATGCGGTTTGTGTCTAGAACATGGTCTACACCCGCAGCCCGAGCCACCTTGACAAGCCGGTTGGTTAGACCGAATTGTACAGCGGCTAAGTCGTCCTTAAGCTCTATATATTTCAGGCGGGTGTTAGCTAGTTCGCCTTTAAGCTCTTCCACTACACCACGTAGTGACCGCACAGAAGTCCTAAGCGCGGCGATAGTGCGCGCGCTTTCCCGCTTCGACTCATTATCTGAATCGCTAAGAAATCCATGTGGCTGCCCCCTAAGGATGGGATTTTCGCGCTTGCGTTTTGGGACGCGAGGGGCAGCAGAAGGCGGATTAGAGTCACTTAGCAGCCGGTTTGATCGCCCCCTGTAGTGGGGTTTGCGCGTTTGATACGCAAGGGGGTGGACAAGGTGGTCGCGGCTGTCTTAGGCGCGGGCACAGGTGCGGGTGGCGCGAGCGGCAGCTTACGCATGAGGCCCTTCCCGCATCCTCCACCGGGTTTTCTAATTCCCACCACGGTGTAGGACGGGTCGGAGCGCGCAGTGGATCCCGAAGACAAGAACCTAGATTCTAAACTGCCCGAAGGCGTTACAACATATGGATCTACAGGCGCCTTCTTCTTGTTCGCCGTCGTCGGCGGCGCATCGTCGCGCGCCGTCTTCCTCGGTGCCGCCGTCTTGTGCGCCACCACCTTTGTGCGAGCCGTGGAACGCAGGCTCGTTCCTTCGCTCGTGATGCTTGACAGGGGCATGATGGCAAGAGGTTACGTCAGCATCTCTCCTTCTTCCACACCGAACGCCTCCCTCATGTTCGCCTCGGAGAATTCTCCTTCGGCGTCGAAGGATCCTCTCGACTCCACGAACAGCGCTAGCGCGTGGCTGCCCATTCCCTAAGCGCTACTCTTGATAGAGGTGGTTTGTGAAGATGTAAACTTGGAAAGCACTAATGGCTATGGCTTAGAGAGGGGTTAGGGGGTGTTTAAATAGGAAGAAGGCCCTCCCTGGCGAGATCGCGAGCGGCAAATTTGAATTTGCATGCAGATAAGGATAGGGATGACGAAGAGATAGACGCTGGAAAAGATTGGGCCGCAGACATGTCAGACCAGGGGCGGCCGACCCCTGGGCACGTCCGTTGGCCCTGAATCTTGGCGTGCGCGCTCATCCCACTTTTCAAATTTTGAATCTGCCTGCGTTTTGCTACGCTTCCTAGATATTTTTTACAGAAACAAGGGTTTTATTGAAAGGTAAAAGCTAAAAACTAAAGTTCCTTTTTAAAAATCATATTTTTATTTTTGGTAATTCAAAACTAAGCAGAATTAATTGAAATATTTTATTTATATTATTATTATTATTATTATTATTATTATTATTATATTTTTTTACAATTTAAACCCAATTAATCAAATGTATTGTTTCAATTTCCTTTTCAAAATTGGGTTCCAGGAAAACTTTTAAGCGTTGACCATTTAGCTTAGTGATATTACCTTCGTCATCTGCTATGGTGATCGCGCCATGCTCGGAGGTCTCGATGACGGTGTATGGTCCTTTCCACTTACTCTGAAGTTTTCCTGCACCGAAAAGTCGTACCTTGGAGTTGAAGAGTAGAACGCGGTCGCCTTTTCTAAATTCCTTGGGTTTGATTCGGTGATCGTGCCATTTCTTTGTTCTTTCCTTGTATATCTTGGCACTGTGGTAAGCTTTTTCTCACCATTCTTCAAGCTCAGCTACCTGTTTCTGTTGGTTCCTACCAGCTAGGCTTGAAGTCCATATTCCAGTTCTTGATCGCCCAGTAAGCTCGGTGCTCGAGCTCAACCGGGAGATGGCATGCTTTTGCGCATATTAGCCATTCTGGGGAATTGGGGTTGGAACCCAATTGGCCCCCCTTTAATTTTGGGGCCGGGGGGGGGGGGGGGGGTTTTTTTTTTGTTTTGTTAAAATTTAAAAGGGGGACGGCCCCCCCCCCCCCGGTTTCGCAGGACTTAATGCCCATAGAGGGGCATCTGGTAACTTGCTCTTCCAACCCTTCCCTATTTCGTTGACTGTTTTCTGCAGGATGTTCTTGATTTGCTTGTTTGAGGTTTCCGCTTGACCGCTTGTTTGAGGGTGGTATGGGGTAGCTATGTTGTGCTTTGCTCCAAGCTCACGCAGGAAGTTTCTGAATGTTCTGTCAATGAAGTGTGATCCTCCATCACTCACAACCATCCTGGGTGTTCCGAACCGAGGAAAGATCACTTCATGAAACATCTTCCGTGCGTGCTTTGCGTCAGCAGCTCGGCATGGTAGAGCTTCTACCCACTTGGACACATAGTCCACACAAACCAGGATATACTCGCAATCTTGGGACTTCTCGAATGGACCCATGAAGTCAATGCCCCATACATCAAATACGTCGACCGGTAGGTTGTAATGGAGGGGCATTTCATTGCGAGCAGTGATGTTGCCTTGAAACTGACACTTCCGACATCTTCGGATGAAGTCCTTCGTGTCCTCATACATCGTCGGCCAGAAGAATCCGCACTGCCAGATTTTGGCTTGAGTGCGGAAGGCTCCATAGTGGCCTCCGTATGGTGCAGAGTGGCATTGTTCGATGATTTTCTCTCCTTCGGTTGCTGGTACACACCTCCTCAAAAGCTAGTCGGAACAGACCTGATACAAGTATGGGTCGTCCCAAAGGTGTCGGCGGCTCTCAACTTGCAGCTTCTTCCTGCTTTCGCGTGGTGGTACATAACCCGTGACCATGTAGTTGACGATGGTGGCGTACCACGGGTTCAGGTCAGTCACTCTTAACAGCATGTCGTCGTGCATGAAGTCATTAATGGGTAGTTCCTGCATGTTAGTGACTTGCATACGCGAAAGATGGTCTGCCACATTATTTTCTATACCCTTTTTTTAAATCAAATTCTTGTAACAGCAAGATCCATCTTATGAGGCGAGGTTTTGCATCTCTCTTAGTGAGCAGGTATTTTAGAGCAGTATGATCAGTATAAACAATTATTTTTGCTCCCACTAAGTAAGATTTGAATTTATCAATAGCGAAAACTATGGCATGGAGCTCTTTTTCTGTGGTAGCATAATTTAACTGAGCTCCTATCATAGTTTTGGTAGCATAAGCAATTGCATGATGCTGTTTATCTTTCATTTGACCTAAGACCGCCCCGACAGCAAAGTCACTAGCATCACACATTATCTCCAACGGTAGCGACCAATCCGGGGGTTGGATGATTGGTGCTGAGATGAGTGCCTTCTTTAAAGTATGAAAGGCAGTGAGACACTCTTCGGTGAACTCAAAGGGTGTTTCTTTGGCTAAAAGATTTGTAAGAGGCCTTGCAATTTGTGAAAAGTTTTTTATAAACCTTCTATAGAAACCAGCGTGGCCTAAGAAACTTCGGATCCCTTTTATGTTCACTGGAGGAGTTAGACCCTCTATTACTTCAATTTTGGCCTTGTCTACCTCGATTCCCCTCTCGGAAACTAGGTGTCCAGAACGATGCCTTCTCTGACCATGAAATGGCACTTTTCCCAGTTAAGTACCAGGTTTTATCATGGCATCTTTGCAACACTTTGTCTAAGTTTTCTAGACAATGATCAAAAGTTTTTCCATAGACTGAAAAATCATCCATGAAAACTTCCATAATTTCCTCGATCATGTCAGAAAAGATAGACATCATGCACCTTTGAAAGGAGGCGGGTGCATTGCATAGTCCGAAGGACATGCGTCTATAAGCAAACGTTCCATATGGGCATGTGAATGTGGTTTTGCTTTGATCATCGGGGTGGATAGGGATCTGATGATAACCCGAATACCCATCAAGAAAACAAAAGAAAGAATGTTTCGCTAGCCGCTCTAACATTTCATCAATGAAGGGCAGTGGGAAATGATCTTTCTTTGTTGCCTTGTTAAGTTTTCGATAATCGATACACATTCTCCACCCTGTCTGTGGTCGTTGGGGGATTAAGTCATCTTTATCTTTTTTAACGACCGTCATGCCTCCCTTCTTTGGAACCACTTGGATGGGACTGACCCAGTCACTGTGTGGTACGGGATAAATAATCCCGGCGTGAAAAAGTTTGAGAACTTCCTTTTTCATGACTTCACGCATCGCGTTGTTCAGCCTACGTTGGGGTTCACGAGAAGGTGTAAGCTCAGGGTCCGTAGGTATGCGATGTGTGCAGAGTGTTGGGCTTATTCCCTTGAGGTCTTGCAAGGAATACCCAAAGGCTGTGCTATGTTTTTCTAAGATGGCAATGAGTTTGTTTGACTCCTCATTAGATAGCTTATCACTAATAATTATGGGAGTTTCTTTGTTGCCGTTTAGAAAGGCATAACGCAGCCCAGCGGGCAAGGGTTTAAGCTCAACTAGAGGTTTTGGTGGCGTTTCATCCTCGGGGAGTTCTATGGTTTCTCCTAGCTCGTCCTCTTCTCGAATGAAGCTTTCGGCGTCTTTATCTAAGGATGATTCGGGTGTTTCAAAAGGTGAAACGGCCATCACCTCCTTGGGCAAAGGTAGGTCAGGTCGAGAGTCGGTCACTGAGTTTTTAGCTCGAGTGATTGGAATGGAAAAAGTGTCTCATCCCAATTTTACGTTCATTGCCCCTGTAGCTGGTAGTTCATGGGTTAAAAGCTCTATAGGGTGGCCTATAAGGATGTCAAAACTTTTAATGTCAAAGACATTAAAAGCCAAGACTCGTTCTGATGTTATCAAGTCGTACATGGGTTTGGTGGAGAATCCCACAACTTTTCAATTCCGTACGTAGGGCTACCCTCAGAGTTTTCTCTGTCAGGACCAGTGGTTCAGACCCTAGATGGGTGAGCATAAAAGATTTCGACATTAAATTGGCCCCGACAAGCGGATTATAGAATGCTTCTTGCCAGCTACGCCGAATTTTGCACTGAATGGACGAAGATGGAGTATTAATCTGAAGTGGATTAGAAGATAACTCCGTTTCTTTGGTCCATTCCTGACTCATGATAGCTGAGAGTTCATTAATTGAATGTTTTATAAAATCCTCATCTAGCTGATCATTAGCAGTGGCAACTTGCGGCTTTCTTTGACATGAGTACTTCGAGGTGTTTCCGAAATCTTTAAAAAGATCATCCTCGAAGAACGGGAGATCTGAAGGTTGAAAATCTTCCTTCAGGGGTCCCAATATGGTAGGAGATGTCTCTATAGGTGTATTGTCAGTGGAGGCTATTGAGACTTCCTCTATTTCAGGTTCGGGCTCTACGCGGAGGGGTTCTAGCGGAGGAGTGTTCTCTAGAATGAGGTCTAGTAAGGCTTCTCCTTCTGCTGTGGTCTTGTGGTTAAACGACCCTCCGGCAGCTATGTCTAATTGTACGGCAGACTCCTTGTGTAGCCCTAGCCAGAAATGTTGTAACAACACGCGGCTAGGGATTGACAAGTCTGGGCCAGAACGGGTAAGAATTAAAAATCTATCCCAGGATGCACCTATGGTTTCCTTCTCTTGTTGTTGGAAGCTGAGAATCTCTTGTCATAGGGCAGCGACACGAGATATAGGGAAGAACGTGAGACAGAATCTGTTCCTCAATTCTTCCCAATCTCCTTTCACCTTTCCTATGTTATGGGCGTACCATTGTTTCGACTTCTCTTCAAGAGAAAAGGGAAACAATTTCCACCTAAGGGTTTCTTGCGACATACCCGAAATTCTCAGGCATGCACAGAGTTGCTCAAACTCCCTTAAATGATGATATGGATTTTCATAATCTAGGCTTGAGAAGGTTTGTTCCTGAACCATGGCTATAAAGCCAGGACGGAGCTCATAACTTGAAGCTGTGATTGGCTTTGATGATTGTGGTGGTTCTACGAGCTCGCCCTTAGGAGCAGAGAGTTGGTAAATATGGGCCCAATCCGTAACCTAAAGGGAGTACAGAGAGTCATGGGGTGCCTAGCCTCCCTCAGTCGTTTCATCTCCCGTCTCGGGGAAAAAGGACTACCTTTGTATAGTTACTTAGAAAATCCGAGCACTTTTCTTAGACCTCCGAGGCCTAGGAAGCCCTTGACAAGCTCAAGGCTCTGCTCACTAACCCTCCCATTTTGGTACCCCCCGCCGAGGGGGAACCGTTGCTCCTCTATGTCGCAGCCACCGATCAGGTGGCCAGCGCAGCTATCGTGGTCGAAAGGAAGGAGGAATGGCACGCCCTACTGGTTCAAAGACCGTTGTACTTCGTTAGTGAGATACTATCCGACACAAACACCCGATACCCCCAAATCCAAAAACTACTCTACGCGGTAGTCTTAGCCTGACGCAAACTCCGCCATTACTTTGAGTCTCATCCGGTCTCGGTAGTGTCATCTTTCCCTCTAGGGGAAGTGATCCAGAACCGAGAGGCTAATGGTAGAATTGCTAAGTGGGCTATAGAGCTTATGGGTGACAGGATCACCTATGAGACTCGGAAAGCTATAAAATCCCAAGTTCTAGCGGATTTTTTAGCAGAGTGGACAGGAACTCAACTCCCCCCACCGCAGATCCAGCACGAGTGCTGGACCTTGTACTTCGACGGGTCATTGATGAAAACTGGGGCCAGCGCTGGCCTCGTCTTCATCTCGCCCCTCGGGGTAAGGATGCGATATGCAATCCGACTCCACTTCCCCACCTCAAACAATGCGGCAGAGTACGAGGCCCTCGTCAATGGTCTCCATATCGCGATGGAGATTGGGATCAAGCGGCTTGATGTCTGAGGCGACTCCAGACTCATCATCGATCAAGTCATGAAAGAGTCCAGCTGCCACGACCCCAAGATGGACGCGTACTGCAAAGTAGTCCGCCGCCTGGAGGAAAAGTTCGACGGCCTCGAACTTAACCACGTGTTAAGGAAATACAATGAGGCCGCCGATGCGCACACCAAGATGGCATCCGAGCGGGCCACGGTCCCCCTGGATGTTTTCGTAAGCGACCTCTACAAGCCTTCTGTCGACTACAAAGACGACGGGGGCTCGGATCAACCCCCAGGTGACTCAGGCCCCAAGCCCAAGGTCTCCACGGCTTAGGAGCAAGAGGCCATGGACATCGAGTCCGAACCCCCTGCACCTGACAACTCGCCAGACTGGTGCTACCCCTTGCTGCAACACCTCATCGATGGCACATTGCCCTCAGACCAGGCTGAGGCACGACGTGTGGCTCGTCGTGCCAAGAATTTCCTCCTCCTCAACGGAGAGATGTACAAGCGCAGCCCCTCGGGCATCCTTATGCGCTGCATCCCCCGCCAGGAAGGAATCAAGCTTCTAGAGGGCATACACTCGGGGGCTTGTGGCCACCACGCCGCGCCTCGGACGCTAGTAGGAAACGCCTTCCGACAAGGCTTTTATTGGCCCACCGCCGTGGCCGATGCCACAGAGATCGTGTGGACCTGTGAGGGATGCCAGTTCTATGCTTGGCAAATTCATCTCCCCGCTCAGGCTCTGCAGACGATCCCCATTACCTGGCCCTTTGCTGTCTGGGGCCTCGACCTCGTCGGGCCTCTGCAAAAGGCGCCCGGGGGCTTCACCCACTTGCTTGTCGCGATCGACAAGTTCTCCAAGTGGATTGAGGTCTGACCCATCACAAGGATCAAGGTCGAACAAGCGGTGCTGTTCTTCACGGATATCATCCACCGATTTTGAGTGCCCAACTCCATAATGACCGATAACGGCACACAGTTCACCGGGCGGAAATTCCTAGAGTTCTGCGACAGACACCACATACGTGTGGACTGGGCAGCGGTTGCTCACCCAAAGACCAACAGTCAGGTGGAACGTGCCAATGGCATGATCCTCCAGGGTCTGAAGCCCAGGATCTTCAACCGGTTGGACAAGTTCGGAACAAGGTGGCTCAAAGAGCTGCCGGCCGTGATCTGGAGTCTAAGGACTTCCCAAAGCCGAGCCACAGGCTTCACCCCATTCTTCATGGTCTATGGGTCGGAAGCCGTCCTCCCCACGGACCTAGAGTACGGGTCTCCAAGGGTACAAGCCTATGACGAAAATAGCTGCAAAATGTTCCAAGAGGATGCGCTGGACCAGCTGGACGAAGCTAGAGATGTGGCCCTTCTACACTCCGCCAAGTACCAGTAGGCCCTCCGCCGATACCACACGCGACGAGTCCGAGGCCGAGCCTTTCAAGTCGGCGACTTGGTGCTGAGGCTCAGGCAAAGCAACAAGGGTCGTCACAAGCTCACGCCCCCCTGGGAAGGACCCTTCGTCATTGTCGAGGTCCTCCGACCCGGCACTTACAAGCTCGCCAACGAAACAGGGGAGGTCTTCAAGAACGCGTGGAACAAAGAACAGCTACATCGCTTCTACCCTTAGAACTTTGTAAAAATATCCATTTGTTTATCATCTCGAAAGAATAAATGAAAGTTCAAAATTATATGGTTGTTTCTTTTGGAGAGTAAGCCTCGGATCTGCCTTGCAGAGTCTGAGCCTCCCTCGGGGGCTACACGGGGGGAACCCCCTGTGGCAACTCCGAATCTTTTTTCCTTTTTTCGTGCAAGTCAAAACACCCCGACCCAGTGTCTTTCTTTCATTTAATAAAGGGATTTAAGAAACCGCAGAACCATCCCCTAAACCTTAAGGCGTGAACCCGAGGAAAGATCCACGCCCACGGGCAAGGACGACCTCTACTCACCCCCTAGGATCGGGGGACGGATCCGGACTTCTAAAAGTTACTAAGGAAAAGGAAAGGACTTGGGCTCGGACGCTCTAGCTAGCGTAGACCCTAAGTAGCTCCCTCGACCCCGCGCTGCCGAGGTCAGGTCGGCATAGGGAAAAGTGACAACAAGAAATATAAAGGAAACCTTAAAAGGAACAATCATATAAACATGCATATTTAGCATTAATGTTTTATACAGAAAACAAGGCTCACTGGCTGCTGATGTTTACAAAAAGAGAAAATCTAACTAAAAGGGTCCTATTGCCCTGTTGGCCCAGGCCCCTGCGCACCGAGGAGGGGAAGCTCCACCACGGCGTCAAAGAAGGCGGCCAGGGCATCTCCCGGAGCGTCCGCGACATCTTCAAGCCTCTGCAGCTCCTCCTGGGCCTCCACCTCATCGTCAGGGAGGACATAGCCATCACTGACTGCCGGCAAGTCAATGCCGACATAGTGAGAGCTCACCACCGCCAGGGCTTTCTTCACCCCGGCATGGAGCGCCTCCCTCATCCTCTCCCTGGCCCGGGAGAAGAGGGCTTTAATCCGACTCCGCAGCGACGACCCCGACTCGGCCGCCGACACCCCGAGCCCCTCGCACGCCGAGGTGACCATGGCTTCCAGAGCCGAGCGGTCCGCGACCTCGGTGTCAAGGGACCTCTACAAGGCGCCAGCGGCAGAGGCTGCCTCGGCCATCTTCTTCTCCAACTCTGTTGAAAAGCAGAACGGAAAGAACATAAAGGTCAAGGAAATCAACCCAAACATAAAAAGAGCCAAGGTAAAAAATTCAGTCCTTACCCTCGGCTCGCTTCTCATTCTCCGTCGAGCTCCGATGCCAACGGGCCACCTCGCTCTGAGCTGCAGAGAGGTCGGCCTGGGCTTGGTTCAGGGCAAGGTCCTTCTCGGCGAGCAAAGCTTCTAGCCGAGCAACCTCGCCCTTGTACCCCTCAGCGGCCACCCTCTGCTCTTGGGACTCCTGGGTAAGGTCGCTATTGGGTATTCTTAACATTATTACCAAAAGTAGACTAAGTTCTCTAAATCTAGTAACGGTGCCAAAAATGCCAAACCTATCCCTCACACCACTTAAGACAAGTTGTCATCCCCAGCATGATATAAGAGACGTGGTATTGAAATATGCAATTGCTCTTCTAAATAAATAATGAATGGGATCTGCAAGCGCACAGATTAATACCGATGTAGCATTTTAACCGGGAAGTATTCCAGGTATCGTTATTTATATTTTTACCACTGGGAAGGGATTAGCAATCATCAATATTGATTACAGAATAGAATATGAGATTGAGTATCTATCATTGCATGTATAATTGAGAACAGTTATCTAACTCTTTCATACAGGGGTAAGTGTCACATAAAGGATATATGAAATAATGAATAGTGACAAAGATAATTAATCTGATCAGCATAACTTAGCCACATAATAAATATGACAAGCACCTCAATTAGATACTCTAGAAAGTCATTAGCATGGAATTAGAACGAACTACAAGAATATTTCCTAAGTTATTCTCAACTATATAGTGTAGCATTATCATAGTTAGTGCAAGCATACTTAGCAATCATTGCGAGACAAGACTACGCCCATGCATAGTGATATTAGCAAGGAATATGAGAAACATAGCAATCACTCCCCTGTAATAATATTGCTCTGCCAGCCCAATACACGAGAGGGGGACTATATAAGAATCAATGAAGCTGTCACTATCACGAACTACCCCACGATCTGGCATATTGGGTACAATCGCAGATAAATACGGTATAAGCACCACGCCTACACAATATCTATCATTTACCCATGGATCCAATGGATAAACGCTACACGATCCTAAGCATGTATATAGATCCAATCTAACTAAGTGTTGACACCGTTTTTGGGCACGTGTCTGGGATGGCAAGATAAGGTGGCAGTACGATGTTTACAAAGTGGGTTGCCGATGAGGATGGTTGCCGATGAGGGAGAGGTTGAACGTGACTAAGTCCACAGGCAGTAATATGGTGCCGATGGCTAGATAAGATAGTCTGCCGATGACTATGGCAAAGGTCTGCCGATGATGCAAAGAGGGAGTCCGGAAGCTGCCGGTCGTTATGTGGAGGAGTTTCGGTTTGTCACGAGGGATAGTTTTGTTATTTCCTTAATTATTTGCATCGTTTTGTATACGGATTCCGTGTAATTTGGAATTCGAATTCTAATCGTGTCTGGTTGTAGCTCTTTGAGCAGGGTATAAATGTAGACCCTAGGGCCTTGTAATAGATAATCAATCAATCAATCAAACACACGCTTTTACTCATACTCCAGTATTTACTTTTCGACGACTTCGTCATACTTTTTCCTTTTGTTACGAGTTCTTAGGAATTCGTCGACTTAAGCTCGACGTGTTCTCAAGTTCCGCGTGAGTACCTCTTAGCCGTGACATCCGGGCGCATCGCTGTTGTCAGGACTAAAGTATTCGAGTTATCACCTTTGCCGATAGCAAGGTCAAATCGGCTGGCACGCCTTAACGTTTGAATCGGGTATTAGCCCTTTGTGTTTGCAGACCCGTTTTGCATCAACACATCTTTTGGCACGCCCAGTGGGACCAGATTCAAGATCAAGATCAACATGTCGATCTCTGACCTCGATCAAGAGAACGTCATCCCCGTGACGGAGGCCAACCTCAAGGATGAGCAGAAGCAAGCTATTGCCCAAGCCATGGAAGAGTTCAAGCAGCAATGCCTGAGGTCTTTCAGCACAAACAGGAGCGGCGAAGTGGTCCAGAAAGATGCACTGCCGGCACCACGGCAGGTTACCTTTGACGCCAATCCTGGCACGCTTCAAGATATGGTTGACAATGCCATCAATCGAGCGTTGATTAACCAAGCTGGTGTACTGTCTAATACGGTTTTCAATGCCGTGGCAAGAACTTTCAAGGAAGGAAAAATCCCACCAGATTATGTGGGCCCCTCCCATCATCAGCCAACGGCACCAGAGGTCATGGCTCCATCGGCTGCCTTGACGAATGCAAGTGCACAATCTGTCGTCCCTCCAAGTACATCGGGGACTACTGGTGCACTATCTATGCCGATGGCAACCAACCCACAAATTTCAGTTGGGCAGCATAAACTGACAACAGATATGTTGGCATCGGCAATGTCAGGGTTGACTCTTCCTCCCAACTGGTGGGGTTACGGTATGCCTCCAGAGTTGACGCCGGGAACATCACAAATAACTGACATGAGGGGCAAAACTCCTATGACATCGGCACCTCCCAATGCGCTGGTGAACCAGAGTCCTCGGTATACCACAACTACTACTGCAAGGCCTCACACTGGAAATCCTCAAGATTCGATGTTCCAGATGCCCAACGCATCGGCAGAGTCAATGCTGATGCAACAGAGGCCTATGGCCCAGTCGGGGTATGTCAATTCAACGACGGTACCCAATTACCAATCATCGGCAGCACCTATGCCGATGAACGCTAATAATGGATGGCTTGGACAGCAAGCCTTTCCACAATCACCCCAGCAGAGTTACCAGACTACAGGGTTCCAGCAAGGGCAGGTCTATCCCGGGTTCCAAGGTCAGGGGATTCCCAACCAGCCAATGAATTTTGGACAGCAACTCGGAGGACAGCCAATCGGTGGACAGCAGTTTGGTGGTCCGCAGATTGGAGGACAGGTGATCAATACAATGTTCCGTGCAGATCACGTCCCGAACAGACACGTGGAGGTTCGCCACCAAGTGCCAGATCCGCAGCCGCCTCATCGGCAAGATGCCGATGCATATTGGGCCGATAAGATTGCTGAAGTAATGAGGGAACAATTTGGGATAAAACCCAAAGTCAACACTTATTCTTATCGGACACCGTATCCTCCCGCGTATGATTTGATCCCGCTTCCACATCGGTACAAGGTACCGGATTTTACAAAGTTTTCCGGACAGGACGACACGTCAACCATGGAGCATGTCAACAGGTTCATTATTCAATGTGGAGAGGCTGGTAACAGGGACGAATTGAGGGTTCGTCTATTTTCGTCATCATTGTCTGGATCGGCCTTTACTTGGTTCATATCATTACCTCCCAACTCAGTAATTACTTGGGCCGATCTAGAGAAGCAGTTCCACAAATACTTCTTCTCGGGGGTTCATGAGAAGAAGATCACCGACTTGGTCAAGTTGAGGCAACGTAATGATGAGTCGGTTGAGGGATTTGTGCAGAGGATACGAGAGGTCAAGAATAAATGCTATAGCCTGGTTCTGGATGATCGGCAGCTAGCCGATTTGGCTTTCCAGGGTTTGTTGCCACATATCAGGGATAAGTATGCCTCTCAGGAGTTCGAAAGTTTAAGTCATTTGGTGCAGAGGATTTCTGATCAAGACATCAAGCCTTTCGAGCCTAAGAGAGCATGGAATAAGAAAGTGTCATTTGTTGATGAAGCAACAAGCTCAGATTCTGATGAAGAACCAGTAATCGGTTTGGCAGAGTTGGTAAAAACCAAGAAGCCGATGTCTTGTCCTTTTGGGCAGAAGGAACCAGAGAAGTTTGCTTTTGACACCGCTAAGGCTGATAGGATATTTGACTTTCTACTTCAGGAAGGTCAGATCAAACTGTCACCTAACCATGTGATCCCATCGGCGGAAGAGTTGAAGAGGATGAGATATTGCAAGTGGCATAATGCAACTTCCCATGACACCAACGAGTGCAAAGTATTCAGACAGCAGCTGCAATTGGCTATAGAGTCAGGGAGAATCAAGTTTGACAGTTCCAAAGCCCAGAAGCTGATGAAGATAGACCAACATCCTTTCCCGACAAACATGTTGGATGCTAAGGGGAAGGCTAAGGTCTTAACATCGGAGACAGCTGAGAAGAGTGCATCGGTAGATCCTCAGCATCAAGTTACTGCTGCCGATGCAAGAAGTAAGGGCTTGGTCCAGGAAGGAACTAGCTCAGGAAGGCTTCCTCGATCTGGTATCATCATAACTCATAGAAGGCCTCGAGGAAAATGGCAACAACGGGAAGATCGGTATCGGCGCCAGCAGGAAGATTATCGACGGGAAGAAGAAAGACGCCGACAGGAGTGGAATCGGCACAGGGATCATTGGAATTGTCCATTCTTCATCCATTGTTGGGAGGAAAATATCAAGCTTCCTACTGTCAGAGACTTCCCTGAGTGCAACGGTTATGATCGGTACGATTGGATCGATCGGCATTATCATAATGATGAACGGCGATTTAATGGGCCGATCAGAGGAAGGGTGTCAGTTCATGACCGGCTGGGGGGCAGATGTAGTGGGCACGACAGATTTAGTGACCGTGTCCAGTATTTTCCCAGGAACCAAGAAGAGCTCGAGGGAATGGCTGATGCGCGGGTTCCCGATGAATTCATATTTTGCAGGGATGCTAACACGCATCGTATAGAGTCAAGGGAGAACCGACGCCCGACAGCAAGGCAAAGGCCACTTCCTCCATGGTGCCCTGGAGGATTAACCAAGACACAGAAAAGGAGATTGCAACGTGAAAGGCAGGAAGAGCTAAACCAGGGAGAGAACTCTGGAAGTCGGCAGCCGTCAGACACTAAGAGGGAAGGTCCATCGGCAGGCGTCAACATGGTCTTCATGTTGCCGATGGAGTTTCTTGCACCAGCCAGTGATGATGAGTTGGAATTTTCTGATCAGATAGCTCAATTGGCTCTGGATCCGATGACGGCTATCTTTGAGAAACCTGCCGATGACGAGAGGCAGCATCTTAAAGCTCTGTTCCTCAAAGGAACGGTTGATGGGCAGCCAATGACCAAGATCCTAGTTGATGGTGGAGCTGCTATTAATATTATGCCGTATGCAGTATATCGGAAGCTTGGGAAAGGGGATCAAGATTTGACCAAGACCGATATGATGCTCAAAGACTTTGAAGGAAATGTGTCTCCAGTCAAGGGGCGATATGTGCAGAGTTGACCATCGGCAGCAAAACCTTGCCGACAACTTTTTTCGTGATCAGCGGAAAAGGTGCTTACAACTTATTATTGGGAAGAGATTGGATTCATGCCAATTGTTGTATCCCATCTACAATGCATCAGTGCTTGGTTCAGTGGGTAGGTGATAAGATTGAGATTGTCCCAGGAGATTCTTCTTATGTTATCGCATCGGCAGAAGCGGATACTTACGAAAGGACCAGGTGCATTTCAGGAGAAGTTTGGGAGAAAGGTTTTCTCAAAGTTGCCGATTATGAGATTCCACCGATCCAAGCAGTCGGTTCTGACGACGGTTTTTAATGGATAGATTCGCCGATGATGGAAAATTAGGCCAGGGATTCACATCGGCCGATGATTTGGTAGAAGTAGATATAGGTAGTGGTGATAAGCCTAGGCCTACTTTTATTAGTGCTAAATTAGATCCTGAGAGTAAGCGACAATTGACTAGTTTGTTAAAGGAATATAAAGATTGCTTTGCTTGGGATTATACAGAGATGCCTGGTTTAGACCGATCAATTGTTGAACATCGGTTACCCATCACGTCTGGATTTCGGCCACATCAGCAACCAGCCCGCCGATGTAATCCTAACATTCTACCTGATATTAAGGCCGAAATCACCAAACTTATTGAAGCTAAGTTTATTCGGCAGTGTCGGTATACCGAGTGGATTTCTAAT
Source organism: Sorghum bicolor (assembly GCF_000003195.3). Classification (NCBI taxonomy): domain Eukaryota; kingdom Viridiplantae; phylum Streptophyta; class Magnoliopsida; order Poales; family Poaceae; genus Sorghum; species Sorghum bicolor. Next base: position 19,689,604 of record NC_012876.2, on the reverse strand, counting down.
GTTGTTCCGGTTTACAAGAAGAACGGGAAGCTTCGGGTGTGCATTGATTTCAGGAATCTCAATAAAGCTACGCCGATGGATGGGTACCCAATGCCTGTCGCCGATCTACTGGTTGATGCTGCGGCTGGTCATCGGGTCATCAGCTTTATGGATGGTAATGCAGGTTACAATCAAATATTCATGGCGGAGGAGGATATTCCAAAAACCGCATTCAGGTGTCCTGGTCATGTTGGGCTATTTGAATGGATAGTCATGACTTTTGGGTTGAAGAATGCTGGTGCTACTTATCAAAGGGCTATGAATTTTATATTTCATGAGTTCATCGGCAAGCTCGTAGAGATTTATATTGATGATGTGGTGGTTAAGTCTGGAGATTTCTCAAAGCATCTTGCCGATTTACAAAAAGTGTTAGAGTGCACAAGGAAGCATGGATTGAAGATGAATCCCAACAAGTGTGCATTTGGTGTATCGGCAGGGCAGTTTCTTGGTTTCATGGTACATCAGAGGGGTATTGAAATTAGTCGAAGATCTATTGATGCAATCAATAAAATAGTGGCCCCTACTAACAAAACCGAGCTCCAATCCTTGATCGGCAAGGTAAATTTTATCAGGAGATTTATATCGAATTTGTCTGGTAGGATTCGTGCTTTCAGTCCTCTTCTTAAATTCAAAGCCGATCAAGAGTTTATTTGGGGAGAAGAACAGCAGTTGGCTCTGGATGAAATCAAGAAGTATCTAGTAAATCCTCCAGTTCTAGTTCCACCTCAACAAGGGAAGCCCTTCAGATTGTATTTATCTACCGATGGATCGGTTATCGGTTCAGCTTTAGTTCAAGAATTTGAAGGGAAAGAAAGGGTAATTTATTATTTGAGTAGGAGGTTGATTGATGCTGAAACCAGGTATTCGGCCATTGAGAAACTATGCTTATGCTTATATTTTTCATGTATCAAGCTGAGACATTACCTGTTATCGGCCGAATGCACTGTTGTTTGCAAAGATGACGTGGTCCGATACATGCTATCTATGCCGATTATGAGTGGTAGGATCGGTAAATGGATTTTAGCGCTGTCGGAGTTCGATTTGCGTTACGAATCGGCTAAGGCAGTCAAAGGGCAGATTATGGCCGATTTTGTGACTCAGCATTGCGGTCTAGTGGAAACCTTGGAAATTGTGCCCTGGACGCTCTTCTTTGATGGATCTACCTGTGACCGGGGGGCAGGAATCGGCGTTGTATTAGTTTCCCCTAAGGGGAGGAAGTATGAGTTTTCCTTGCCGATTGTTGCCACATCAACAAATAATCAGGCTGAGTATCAAGCTCTGATCAAGGGATTGGAGTTGTTAAGAGAAGTTCGTGCTGATGCTGTTGAAATATTCGGGGATTCTATGTTGGTTATAAATCAATTGGCCGGAAGCTATGAATGCCGAAGTGAAGTTCTCATAACTTATTTCGAGAGAAGTATGCAACTGTTAAAGGAATTCAAAGATTTCCGATTGGAGCATGTTCCCCGATTGCATAATGAAGACGCTAATCGGTTAGCTCAGCATGCCTCGGGATATCAGCCAATGATTAATGCGACATCGGCAGTCGGTGCCAGTGATTGGAGGAAAGAAATTATTGATTACCTAAAAGATCCATCCAAAAAAGTTGAAAGACGGGTTCGATTTCAAGCAACCAAGTATGTGCTCCTTGAAAATGAATTGTATTATCGAACTATCGACGGAATTCTTCTCCGATGCTTGGGTGATGATGAAGCTAGAAGTTTGATGGGGGAAATCCATGAAGGAGTGTGTGGAGCGCATCAGTCAGCTTTTAAGATGAAGTGGATGATTCGAAGGAATGGATATTTTTGGCCAACCATACTTGAAGATTGTTTTAAATATTTCAAGGGATGTCAAGGTTGTCAAAAGTTTGGTAATATCCAGAGAGCACCCGCATCGGCTATGAATCCTATAATAAAGCCTTGGCCGTTCCGGGGATGGGCCATCGATCTGATCGGCCAGATTTATCCACCATCTAGCAAAGGGCATAAGTTCATTCTAGTTGCCACTGACTATTTCACTAAGTGGGTTGAAGCTATTCCTTTGAAGAAAGTCACATCGGCCAATATGATTGATTTTGTGAAGGAGCATATTATTTACCGATTTGGGATTCCCCAAACGATTACTACCGATCAGGGCACCATGTTCACATCAGGGGAGTTTGATGAATTCGCAATCGGTATGGGAATTAAAGTGTTGAATTCTTCTCCTTATTATGCTCAAGCCAATGGGCAGGCTGAAGCATCTAACAAAGGAATTATCAAGCTTATTAAACGAAAGATTGAAGAAAATCCTAAGCGGTGGCATACACTATTAAATGAAGCATTGTGGTCTTATCGGATGGCTTGTCATGGATCTACCAAGGTATCACCCTATCAATTGGTATATGGACATGATGCAGTGTTGCCTTGGGAAATTAAGGCTGGATCTAGGCGATTATCTTTTCAAGATCAATTAACTTTCGATGGTTATGCCACTTTGATGACCGATGAATTGGACGATCTAGCAGGGCATCGGTTAAAAGCTTTAATGAGTATAGAAGAAAATAAGAAGAGAGTTGCTAGATGGTATGATAAGAAAGTGAAGGCTAAAGAGTTTGCCGATGGGGATTTGGTATGGAAATTAATTTTACCAATTGGGACCAAAAGTTCGAAGTTTGGAAAGTGGTCTCCTAATTGGGAGGGTCCTTATCGGATAAGTCGATCGGCTCCTGGTAATGCCTACATTCTAGAAACCCTCGAAGGAATTGAATTTCCCAGAGCATTAAACGGCAAATATTTAAAGAAGTACTACCCCAGTATATGGGTCGATGCATAGAAGTTTAGGTGCCGATAACACTCCTATCGGCTGTATCCAAATGCTTGGGGACAAGACTGGGTGTTTCAAGAGTTTAGGTGCCGATAACAGTCCTATCGGCTAGACTAAAAGCTGAGGAAGCAGGAAAGCGCAGATATAATGCCGATGGAAACTCTATGTGTTAAGCAGCGTCTGGATTGCCGATATAGCGCGTAGCCGAATTTGGTTGGCTGCTTCTATCTCCTTGATGTCATCATCGGCAGAACCTTCTATCGGCTTCAGCTTCTTCTTCAGTCGAAGTGCCTTGCGACCATGAGCATTTCGCTCGTGCTCAATAAGCCTGATGGTCTCTGGCAACTGGCTCTCTTCCTGTTGGGCTTGGGACAGAGCGTCCTCTACTTCCTTGAGTTCCGCCAACAAGGATTCTTTTCTTGCCGATAGATCGGATATCTTCTGCTTCAGCGCGTCTCCAGAAGATCTCAGGATACTGATGTTCTTGTGCTTCTCATCGGTCAAAAGCTTCTCTTTCCTCATTTCATCGGAGAGTTGAGTCTGAGCGGCTCTACCGGCAAGATGCCGAGAAGCTCTCTGGTACTGCAGCTGGCGACTCTCCAGATGAGCGGCTTGGAACAGAATTTCTTCAACATCGGCTGGGATTTGGCCTCTGAGAGTTCTGAACAGGGTCTTGGTAGGGTCGGAATCATCAACCAATTGCGCTATGTCCTGGTGAAAGAGAGCTGACAATTCTTCCAGCCTGACCCTGATCTATGCCGATGTGACGCCGACCGTCTGAGAAGAGCTTGCTTCTTCACCTTCTTCTTCAGAGAGATCGATGGCGAAGGAGAACAGGCTATCGGGGGAATCTTGTTCCTGGGAGGGAAAGCAAAATTAGCTCATACTCAGAGAATCGGCAAATAGTGCTAACGGTAAACGGTGACTTACTTGCTTCAAGGCGATCTCTTGTCTTTGACTGAGAAGTGCTGACAGAGCTGCAGGCTGATCGGCCAAAGATGCCGATGGAGCTACAGGTTGATCGGCTGAGATTGCCGATGGAACGATATCAACTGAAAGAAGACAAAAGGAGTTATGAGACTAAATAAGAATAAGTTCATCGGTAGCGATATTGTTAAAGTATGTTACCTGGAGGAGGGACAACGGTTGTCTGAACTGGGAGAACTGCCGATGGTATGACTGGGTCCACCGGGCCAGTTGTTTGTTCAGCCATGTCAGCTGGTGTATCTTCTGTTTGAGATCCTTCCTGTTGGGGTTCTTCTATCTGTGGTGCTTCCTACATAGGTGGGGGAGATGGTGCTTGCTGTGGCTGGGCTTCTTGAGAAGAAGGAGAAGACTCCACCGGAATTGGAGATACCGGAGGAGGAGGGGGAATTGCTACCTTCTGGCGCTTTGTTCCAGTCTTAGCACCCGTGGTGCCCTTTCTCTTGGGTTGGCTAGACAGGGGGGCATCGGTACTCTCACGCCTCGCTTTCGCCGATGCGCCGGTTTGCTGCAATAATGAACAAGAGTTTATAAGCATAAATATAGCCGATATAAAGATAGTCAGCATAAAGGAAAAGATTTGACAAATTGCCTTGAAAGCCCGCGCAAGAGTGGGAGCAGCAACCGTTGGTGATGTCTGAGTTCTTCTGGTGGTGACTTTCCTGAGGCGTACACCCCGATGCACGATGGAAGCTAGAGTGGGAGCATTGTGGCCGATTGAGGAAATCGGGCCTGATGGAAACAAGTCGATCGGCCTGCCACTCCTGCTAACCAATGGAGGAATATTGTCAACCTGCAAAAGGGATACAAGGGTAAGCTGCCGATGGAGGTAATATTGAGGAAATGAAACGTTGGTTTGAGTTACTTACGGTGTCATCGGGAACTTCGTATTCGGAGTCAATCATGCCGTGGTATGAAAGTGCCGATCTGCAGAATAGATGCTCTTTCCATTCTGCCCACCATGACTTGTATGCCTGAGTGATAAAAGCAGCCGGAACCCATTCTGACAGATCTACATCTATATCGGCGTTTGGTGGTAGTTGGGCTGCCCGAGTCCACTCAAGAAGGTTGTTGATAGTTTCTCTGGGTTTTATCACATCGGCATAAGGAAGTGCAATCGGCAACTGGCCGAAAGCTAACTGGCGAGCTAATGCCGATGGATTGTAGAATTCGTAAGTTTGAGGGGAGGTTTTTGTGCTACCAAAGAAATTCACTGGAATGATTCTGGGAGTAACAATTGCCGTCATCACCTCATTGTCCCTGTCGAGAGCTTCATCAAATTGATTGAAGGTCAGAGGGAGCATGCTATCTGGGTCATCATAAGCCAACCATGGTCGTTCGTCTCTGGTCAAACCCTCATACAGAGTCTGGAAGAATCGGCCGATCTGATCCGGATTACCCCCTGAACCAGGCAGAACTATGACAGCTTCGCCGAAGTTCAAGGGGGCGCGTGTTGCCGATTCCTCTTCACCCAATACATGGTTTTCAGCTATATCTCTTGGGAAACGCTGTGTGAACAGGTTGAAGTTGAGACGCTTGTGCAGATGCAGATTGAGCCACATGTTGACAAACCACCAGGGGCCTCCCAAGTTGCCAGTGGATTGGCCGAGCAGAAGTTTCTGGGCTACTCGATGGAGAAGGTGGTAAGCAGCGCCAAGCAAGTATCGGCCGAGAGGGAATCGGCCACCGTTAGCCAGTCTTTCTGCTGCCGATAGGTAGACAGAAGTCGGTCCTGCCGATCGACCACAGAATACAAACTTGTCCAGCCACATGTTCAGAAAGGTGGTTTGTTCCTTTATGGTGACAGATCCTTTCCCACGGTACTTCTGAATGTACCCCGACCAACCGCCGATAGCGCGAGTCTCCACTTTGGCACTAGGGGCAGTATCAAAAAAGTGGGTGCTATCGGCAGAAGATATATCAAGACCAGTAAGCATGGCTACATCGGCAAGAGTAGGAGAAGCAGGGCCGTGGCCAAAGGCAAAAGCATTGAGGGTGTCTGACCAAAAGTAGGATGCAGCTATCAGCAGTGACTCGTTCCTATGCATATCGGCAATGGATAATCTAATGCATTGGGCTAGATTCCTTTCACCCCACTGAACTTCATTAGAGTTGCTGACCCTCAAGAACCAGTCTTTCCACCCTACAGTTGGGCTGGGCCAAGAGCGGAAGGTGTCCTTCCACAGATCTAAGGAAAAATTTTCGGCTCTGAAGGGGATCCTGTTAGTTTCTGCGTTGATAAGGTCAGTTGGATCTGGGTCCCCTAGAGGGCCGAGGCATTGAAGGTGTGGTTGATCGGTGGGGATGACAATTTTGTTGGACAATTCCTAGCGATTTTGGGCGAAAAAAGAAATACAAAGAGGAAAGAAAAGGAAGATGTTCAGTAAAATGGATTGCGAGTGAACAGGGATATGAAGAAAAATACAGAAGACGGGGTGGACATTTGACCTCAGGGACGACGAACCCGACGGCCATCTTGCTGCGAAGGAAGCGTTTGAAGGCACCGGAGTTGGTGAAGAGGGGTACTTGTCGGAGACCTTGGGAGTTTTTGGTGGCGCCGCCGCTGGAAAAGTAAAGTTGGGTAGTAGAATGGTGTGATGGGGAAGGAGTACCCAAGAAGGAACTATTTATAGGACAAAATGGGCAAGGGCAAATCCGACTTATCTCTTTGCCGCATCCGAGAAATCCGAGGGTACTCAGGTGGATATGGTAACTGTTCGCACGGTAATCCAGGGATTGTGCAGGTGATTCGACAGGAAGCGGTCATTATCTGAAGATATTTTACTGTGCGAGATCTCCTGGTCGGTCCATCGGCAATATTCTACAACGGTCATATTGCCGATGGGCGGATAGAGGGGAAGTAACCGTTTGTGCGAATACCCTGGTCAGAACATCGGCAGATCTTTGTAACGGTATTGTTGCCGATGTACGGCTGAGAAAAATGCCCGTTTAGAAAGTTGGGGATTTCGAGAAATCTGCGGAGGAATAGGATCAGAGTTGTTCAGATTGAGGTTGTCGGTTACCAGATTAGGAGCATTAATTGCGGGAAAAGGCATCATTACTGCAGAGAATTTCGGAGCATTAATAGTTTTATACTCCGAAACTGGGGGGCATGTGTTGACACCGTTTTTGGGCACGTGTCTGGGATGGCAAGATAAGGTGGCAGTACGATGTTTACAAAGTGGGTTGCCGATGAGGATGGTTGCCGATGAGGGAGAGGTTGAACGTGACTAAGTCCACAGGCAGTAATATGGTGCCGATGGCTAGATAAGAAAGTCTGCCGATGACTATGGCAAAGGGTCTGCCGATGATGCAAAGAGGGAGTCCGGAAGCTGCCGGTCGTTATGTGGAGGAGTTTCGGTTTGTCACGAGGGATAGTTTTGTTATTTCCTTAATTATTTGCATCGTTTTGTATACGGATTCCGTGTAATTTGGAATTCGAATTCTAATCGTGTCTGGTTGTAGCTCTTTGAGCAGGGTATAAATGTAGACCCTAGGGCCTTGTAATAGATAATCAATCAATCAATCAAACACACGCTTTTACTCATACTCCAGTATTTACTTTTCGACGACTTCGTCATACTTTTTCCTTTTGTTACGAGTTCTTAGGAATTCGTCGACTTAAGCTCGACGTGTTCTCAAGTTCCGCGTGAGTACCTATTAGCCGTGACATCCGGGCGCATCGCTGTTGTCAGGACTAAAGTATTCGAGTTATCACCTTTGCCGATAGCAAGGTCAAATCGGCTGGCACGCCTTAACGTTTGAATCGGGTATTAGCCCTTTGTGTTTGCAGACCCGTTTTGCATCAACACTAAGCCAAGTACATAACTATGATAAACTAAGAACAATATAATCTTGAATATAACCAAGTAGAGCAAAGTTATAAGCAATATACTGAAGTAGAACAAAGTCATATTCATAATATTGAAGAACAAAGATAATTACAAAGCAATTAGAAGCACAATTAGAGAATTACCAAGAATCCTCTTGACAGATCCGGAAACCAATCGAAGATTGACTCCTTCTAGTTCTAATCCTATGTAGCTATGCTAATCAAGATATCTAATTGATGTGGTGGCTCTAATCTTGATCAGGGGCTTCTTCTCCCTTGAGGAATAATGAATTAGGGTTGAGAGGCTCTCTCCTCTAGGGGCCAGGGGGTCTGGTTTTATAGTCCCTTCAAGTGAATATGGGTCGTTGGATCAAACCGACTTAGATTGGATGGTTATCCTTGATCCTTTAGGTCGGTGGAGATCTCCCACGAAGCAGAGTCCTGATTGGACTCTCAGAGGGGGCGGGCGCCTAGGGCAAGAGGGCGGGCGCCCTGCCTCTGGCCCCGTTTCGCCTCCGCTTCGGTCTCGTGGCTTCTAGAGTCTTCTAGATGTAAGATAATTGCGCGGCTTATTAATATCTCTATGTAATCCTGACGTGTGGGCCTTTCTTCCGTATTTCCTGATAACCCCCTGCAGAAATAGACAAACACCAAAACTCATAGAATTCTGTTAGATAAAGTCATAAAACCCTAAGTCTAGATGTTGATTTCATTTGGATCCTTTTCTTTATTTTTTTGATAATTAAATTTGATACTTAAGGACCGTCAACAGTCGCCGACCCTCTTCTCTAGGGGAGCAACCTTTTCCTGGGTCTCCTGAGCCTCAGTCACGAGGGCCGAGCACTTCTGCCGAAGCTCGGCAGAGATCTCGCATTCTTTCGCGAGTTCCCCCTCGGCCACCTCTCGCGCGGCCTTCTCGTCATCACAGGCCGCCCAGGCGTCCCGCTCCCCGCGGAGGAGTATCGACTTCTCCAGGGAAGCAGCTTGGAGCACCTGCAAATTCAAGTATTAAGTAAAAAAGTTAGCCGAAAGGCGCAAACACCTTACCGACAGGGGGGCAGAGATTGTACCTGGGCGAACTTGAACATATCGCGGCTCACGAGCTCGGACGATCGGTTGAGCGCCTCGACGCTCGCGCGCCCGCATTCCTCGAGACCCCGCCAGAGATAAGCCTCTGACGGGTCATCCAGCACAAACCTGGTCCTCCCCTCTGGGTCATCAGGGTTGGGCCAGATCATGGGGTCCTGGCCCCAGGCCATTCTCCCTCCCCCCTCCCTTGCAGGAGCCTCAGGTCGGGCCGGCCCCTTCGCGTGGGGCCTCGCATGGGCCACCACGCTAAGTGTCCCCTCGGCCCGGCCCTCCTCGACCTGATGGTCATGGCCCCCTTGGCTAGCCTCCCCCGCAGGGGGAGTAGCCCCAAGGGCCAGGACCGTCCCTCTGACCCTTGGGGCCTCGGTGTCCCCACCTCCTTCGTCGGGGGATCTGGCGTCTTCCGCCAGTCCCCTGATCCCCTTTGTCGTGAGGGAGCTCCCCCTCTTCGCGGTTCAGGGGGGGTAGCGACTTGGGCCTCGCCGACCAAGGGGTCGACTGCACCCCCCTCTTCATGGCCTTCAGGGGAGCCAGCGCCACTGAGGCCGCCTTGTGCTTCCGGCTGATGAAAGGATAATGCAAGTTAGAAGAAAAAGAAAAACAAAAAACCTAAAGAGAAATCGGAAAACCCATACATACCTTGCTCGGGGGGCAGCCTTCTTTTGGGAGCTTGGAACTCCCTGGGGGCCTCCCGAAGCGCTAGGGGCCGTTGGCTGGACCCCCGTTTCCCCGGGGGTTGGCGCAGGGACTTCGATGGTGGTCTCGGCCCACGGCGCCTCAACCGAGCCGCCTGCCTCCGCCCCGGACGCCGAACGAGGCTCAGTTGGGCCCTCCGGTGCTACCGGTTGTGGAGGCGCCTCGGATCTGCCCCCTAACGCCCTTTCCCCCTCTTAGGGACCCAGGAGGATAGAGCCTTCCCGAGGAGCGCCGTCCTCTTCGTCATCCACAATTATGTGAGGGGCGGTCTGCCCACCCCCCGGTGCCTGGGACCCCTCGGGAGCCTCCGACCCCCCTCGGGCCTTCGACCCCTCTGGGATCTCGATCTCCCCACCGGCAGGGGGGATCACGTCCTCCTCCTCCACCTCCAGCTCGTCGAGCCAGTGCGTATTGTCTCCCCCACCCTCTATCTCCGAGACTGAAGTCTCAGGAGAGTCGGGCGGAGGGAGCCCCGCCTTCTCGGCCTCGCGGCGATTCTTGGCGGAGGTCTCGCGGCGCTGCGCCTTCCTCGCGCTCTTCGCCTTCTGCACCTCCTTGGCCTTCTTTTGCTCCTCATTCCGGGCCCGATTCTTGGCCCGGAGCACCTTGTCCTCTGGGACAGAGGGCAGGGAGTCCTTGACAATCCCCATCCCCTGCAAACAGGCAGCAATCAGGGATAAGGTGGGGAGAAAAAGGGAACAAGCGCTAAATTAGAAACAAAAACAACATCTTACCAGAGAAATGTAGCCTTTTTTAGGGCGCATCGGCACCACCCGGGAGTTCTTCAGGTCCGAGTGCGTGGTCTTGGAGACCCGAGCGGCTATGTCCGATGCCGACACCGGTTCCTCCAGCATCCTCGTCCCGACCCAGGGGATATCCCGGGTCATCTCGAACATGAATGCCCGCCGCTGCGCCAGCGGGAGCAAGCTCCTCTTGTGGAACGCCGTCGCCACCGTGGCCGCGGTGACTCTGGCATCACGCAGCTTCTCGAACCCCGCAAGAAGGGGGGCGAGCCTTTTCTAATCTTACGCAGGGGCGCCCCACGCCCACTTCTGGGGGCACCCAGTCACCATCTTCCCGGTGTACTCCAGGAGCAGCCCGCCATCGTTCCGGACGTAGAACCATCCGCTCTGCCACCCCCGGTTCGACGAAGGCATGGCACTCTAGATGTACTGGTGTGACCGTGCCTGGCGGAGCTGCCGCGTGCAGCCACCGACCCGCAGGGGAAATTTCTCCCCTCCCTCATAGCGGGCGGACATATCTACCTTGAAGAGGTGAAGCCAGAGGTTCCAGTGGGGAGGAACCCCTAGGAACCCCTCGCACACCGTCGCGAATACGGCCACCTACATCACCGAGTTGGGGTTGAGGTTGTGCAGCTCCACCTCGTAGTAATGCAGAATCGCCCGGATCAGGCGGCTGGCCGGAGTTTCGAACCCACGGTCCAAGAAGGACAGGAAGCAAACCACATAGCCTGGAGGCGGGTTTGGCTCCCTATCTTTTGCCGAGGGAATGATCCACTCCGGTAGCTCAGCATCCGTAATAGGATAGAGGATCCCAGCCTTCACACGTGCCTCTAGCGCGAACCTTGTCACATTGCTAGGGGGCCACGCATCATCGCCGGCTATGGCTGCGAGCGGAGTGGGGTGTTTGCGGGGCGGAGTGGAGAAGACGGCAGCAAGAGGAAGAGCAGGAGGCAAGAGCTTTTCTGCGCGAGAGCAGGAGGAAAGAAACCAATCCCCCTGCTGCTGCTTTTATAGAGGGAGCACACCACGACCACACCGCCTGCACGGAAGATCGAGGGGGAAAAGTGCAACCGTCGCCCGCTCCCTCACCAGGTGAAAAATTCGAAGCGCCCACTCCCTCTGATTCTCACGCCTGCCGCACGCGCACATTAAATTCGCAGGTGAAACGTCGCATCCGTTCAGGGCACAACGGCACGGCCGTTTTGACTCCCCACGCACGGCGCCTCAAAAGGAGCACCCTGAAAAGATATGTCATGGTGATTCCTTCCAAGGCAAGCAGCGCTCGACCCCCTGCTGACCAAAGTCGCAGGGCGGTCTCCGTTGGGCACAGATTCCGTCTCGCCCGACACCCTACTGACCCCGAGCAAAAAATTGCAAGGCGGTTTCCATCGGGCGCAGATTCCGTCTCGCCCGACCCCAAAACTATAACCAAATCTAAAAACCTTTCGAGGTAAAAATCCCCAGGCCACGGCCACCTATGTTCCAGAGGTTGCGAGACTGACCTGCAAAGCAGGTTCGAACAGTCGCCTCAGGATGACCAAGCGAGGGATGACTGAAGATGAGCACAATAGAGGCCATGGTCCGAGCCCCTCAGGGGGTCGGCGCATCTTTGCCAGTCGTATCCGAGACCCAAGCGGGTGTCACGTGAGTGGGATCCCATCGAGGGAGGCACCGAGCCCTCAGAACCTAGCGAACGGTTCCGACATCCACCGTGACTGCCCTCGGGTATTTTGAGATGTGCCCATAAGGCCACTAGCCGACCCATAGCGAACGGGACTCGGACATCCACTTGGATTTACCCGCCTGCAGCTCCCGGGGAACGTCGATACTCGCCCATCGATGGTAGTACGGCGCTGCCCACCCCAACTCTGAGCGAAAGGATGAATGAGGGACGTAACTACAAGACGAGAAAGAACCTGATCGACCCATGTGGGGAAAGGGCTCGGGGGCTTCCTCGCACAATGGGGACAAGCACTACGTGTAAAGAACACGCAACCAACCCCTCAAATACTCTCGACTAAAACACTCAGGGGTAAAAGCCTTTGAAGGAACAACACCATTCCTCCAAAAGGCTCAGGGGCTACACCCGGCGGGTGCACTCGCGCCCACCCTCCGGAGAAAGTAAGAAAAAGCTCCAAGTCAAATAGTCTCTTGAAAGAGAACCTTTGAAAGGGTGCCTTCACCCCTGCAAAGGCTCGGGGGCTACTGTTGGGTACCATAAAAAGGGATACCCAAATCAGAATAATAAAAATTGCAGAAGACAAAGCAAACCATCCGCAATCACCAGGGCGCGGGCACCGGCTCGTCTAACTCCTCGGCCTCGGGCCTAAACCACGCCTCGCCTGACCCCTCTAGGTCTCGGACGTGAGTTCCGTCTCGCCCGACCCCTCTAGGGCTCGGGCGCCGACACCCCCTCGCCCGACCCCTCTGGGCCTCGGACGCGAGTTCCGTCTCGCCCCACCCCTCTAGGGCTCTAGCGCCGATGCCGCTTCGCCCGATCCCCCATCACAGAGCAAGGCTTCCAACGCATGGCGCCCGTACCCACGACGTGACAGGCGCAGTGACTCCCATATCACAGCAGGGCATGGTGGCGACTATTCCAACCACCCCGGTCACTGTGGCCTTACCTCTTTCACTGTGTAACCTCACCTCTTTCACTGTGGTGTACTGCCTCACAGTAAAAAAGGAATGGGAGAGATTAACCAGTGTCACTGTTAGCTGTATTTTCCTACTATTACAGGACAAGCTGCAGTATCACCGGTCCGACCCCCACCACTCCAACAGGGCTCGGTAACCCTTCACAGGAGCAGCCATACTGTCTGCCATGCCTCAAGGACGGGATGGGCAAGCTTCTACAGGGTCGGGACTGTGGCCTCACCATTCAGTAGAGGAAATCTCCAATCGCACTTGTAAAAACTTGTGCCCCCTTGAGACTATAAAAGGGGAGCCAGGGCTCACAACCTAGATAGGTCCATACACACAACACAAACACCACAACTCTAAGCGAGTTCACTCACAGAGTAGCAACCAGCGCTCTGTCCACCACACACAAGTCGAGACTTGGGACTGAGCCCTCTCTCGCAACCTGCTTGTACACCCCTACTACAAGCACCTTTTGGGTGCAAGGCAATACAGACCCCCGATCTCACTGGACGTATGGCATCCTTAGCCCGAACCAGTATAAATTCTCTGTATTCCACTTGCATCACCATCCGGGCTTAGATAGTCACGCATACATATACTCGTTTGTGTCTAGACCACGAGTCTAGACGCCGACATCATGAAACTTGACTGTGAAGCAAACCAACTACCATCAGATCGGGGGAACTTTCTGAAACACAGAGAGAAGGCAGGGCACTGGAACCCACAAGGTGGGGCCAGCCGGCCCCACTTGGCGCCGGTCAGCGCCCCCTAGGGTTTCCCGGCCCCCGCTTCTAGAAGCTTCCTCCACCGCCTCCAAGGATGCACTCGATCGTGTGTTAGGTCGGTTTGATCCTACGACACATGTCGACCCCACCAAACTATAAATAAAGAGGCAGACACCCTCCAGAAGATAGCCATAATTCCTCATGTTCATGTGTCAAGAGTAGATAGAAGTTTAGGGTTTCCAGAGATTAGAAGTAGAGCTCTAGTAATTCGAGTTCATAGTTTAGACATCTAGCTAGGTTCAAGTAGAGTTGGGCGCTATGCTCGGGATTCTAGATCCATTCGTCTAGGAGATCGGTATTATATCTTGTATCTCAATATGACTTTGCTATATTTCAATATATTGCTATTTATTCAGCACCTAGTTTATTCTAGTTGCATCTTGGATATAGTTGTACTTCATGATGATTATTGTCATTTGACCGTAAAGCGCATAATTCAGTACTCGAGTGAGTTAGGTGGTGCATATTATGTAGACGTGGTGTCTAGATACATATTGTACCTACGGAGGCAACCTGATGTGCCGGGTCGTGTGGTAGTCCGCGCAGGTGACAGCTGCGTTGGTTCCTCTGTAGTCCACCCCCATACGTAGGACTAGCAAAGCGCGGTCGTGAAGGAGGTGATCCCTGTGTCTTAATATCCTCATTAGATGATGCTCCTTATGATGTTTCCTGAGTGGTTCTTCTATAAATGATAATATGTAATATGGCATAGGTTGTATACTTTATATTTAGTAATTACATAGGTTTCCTTTACTCTAGACGAAATCTTAAGATAGTCTATCTACATTAGTGAGTCTCTATATTCTAACTCTGGAATACCATTTACTTTATTTATTCAGTTATCATTTATCATATCATTATTGACTTATCATTGTTAACGTACTAGAGTTATTGGTTATGTTTACACATTTATCTTCATTATTAATGCCTATGATTAAATTATTTATCCATCTGTCCATTGGTTTAATTGTTTATCCACTAGTTCATATCTTTATCCTTTTAGCATAAAATAGATCAATGATACTTAGAATACTTACTGGGTGAAGTGCTACAATGGGAGAATTATCTGTGCTCTTGTAGATATGTTCTATAATATTATATTTAGATTTATTGCGTGTAGATTAATTTACCTCTGGTTTTTGGTATCATGTTAGGGATGACAACTTAACGTGAAGTGATGTTAAAAATACCAACAAATAGCCTTGTGCCAATTTAGTTGCACAGTTGTGGTGCCCTATGAGTGGTTTCAAATTGTGGGGACGTGTCTCTTTTATCCAACCGTGGTTCGTTCCATGGCGAGATGGGTGAAGGAGTCCAGATTCCATTCTTCTTCTCTCTTGCTCTCAATCCAAGTCAATCCAGTAAGATGTGGATTTGAGCCCTTTTGCTTGTTTGATGTTTTGTTTCCAATCCCATGATTCCCGCCATTGCTATGGTGAGTAGATCAATGGAAAGTGAAACTCATGTCCTTCTTTGCCTTTTTGGTTCTTCATGCTTAAACTCTTGTATGCTTGTACCTATTCGACCGTACCATTTCTTTGGTTCTCGGCGGTGACAACCGCACTGCTAAGAACCCTAGGTTGTGGTACCGTACAAGCAGCTTGAGCACTCCTGTTCTCTAGTGTGTTGCTCTTTTCGATGCCCCACCTCTGCCATGGTGTGTGGGTTGGAAGGAGTAGACCACTCACCGTCTCTTTCTCTCCTGTTCCACCCTCTCTTGCTCCCATCAGTTGCAATGGCGTATGAGTTGAGAGAGACCGGAACTTCTCGTGCTCGTAGTCTTTTCATCCCTGTCAATCTCTATGATGCTTGGATCAAAGGGCCATTAGTTGTGGTGTTTGCTTATGATAAGTTAGGGTCTAATCCATTTACTAAAGTTGTATAGGTTGACACAATCGACCTAGGAAGTACCGGCTAGGCTAAGACTCTAGCTTGTACTTAGTGAACAACCCTCCCATTTCTTTTAGCCCAAGGATCGGACATCCACCGAGAGGACTAAGCTGTTATCCTTTCGGTGATCCTTTAGTGTAATTGTTCTTTAGTGTTCTGTCACCTTTTTCACAGTCTTTCTAGGTCTAGTGGTCTAATTGTTTCGCCTTGTTTTTCGCTTAGTGTTGGTATTTCTTAGCGATGCAGCCAATTATCCGCAGGCGCACGGAGGGTAACCTCTAACCTAGACACCACGTCTACGTTATTAGCTACTACTCTAGCGTTGCGCAGGTCCTCCCGCCAGCCAGCAAGAGTCCCTCTACTAGAGTATCTACCGAGAGATAGACAATGAACCCGCAAGATTATAAGAACATGATAACGATGACTCAATAACTTCTTAGAACAAAAGAAGAATACAACCTTTTCTTACCCCAATATGGTATTCCAGGTTGTAGAGGTACAGCTCGAGAAGCGGGCAGCACTTCGGCCCTTCCGCCCAGTGCAACTAGGGGAACAGACCGGGAGCTTGCTACTTCTCTTACTCTACACTCTAACTCACTCTCCTATTCTATTCCTAACTAGAGGCTAAGGATATGAGTGGAAGCTCCGCCTCTCTACTACTACTCTTGTATCTCTCTTTATTCTTGCGGACTTGAAGCTTGAATGGATTCAATTATGATGAATGAGAGGCCCTCTCTATCACAGAACCGACCAAATTATAAGAGTTCATGTGCAGAAACGATCGCCAAGCAATCAAGTTTCCAAACTTGAGCCCATATAATCCCGGTAGTCAATTGAAATCACGAAGGACTTCAAACCAACTCGCAACAAACCAAGATCGTAATAGTTTAACAAAAACACAGCGGATGTTACATAGTCATTCATTGTCGTCGAAGCGGCACCACATCGGAGTCATTAAGTTATTACAACCCAAGTTCGAAGTAGCGGAAGCAAAATAATTACACACACTTGTTCAAAGTTCAGTTCACAAGCTTTTGTTACTGCCAGAGTCTACACCATCCTTCCAAAAGCATCAGATATGAGATTGTTAGAGAACCGTGCCTAACGGTTAGTCCTCATCCCCAGCGGGATGGAGACAGGTCTTGCAGAAGCCGTCATAAAAGATGTCATCTGCAACAGGTGGGAATAAACCCTGAGTACGGGAATGTACTCAGCTAGACTTACCCGTCTAGTAAAACATAAAAGACACCAAGGATCATGCAAGGCTACATATCAAGTGGAGCTGGTTGACTCACCTTTTTGCCGAAAGCTTAACTTACAACTAAGTTATTTTGAGAGCATCATATTTAATTATCATCAACCTACCACTAGATTGGCACCTATACTACAACACATCACTTGATTATTACAAACAATAATAACCATATCAAATTCATCATATGTTCTTCTTGCTATCATCATTGTCATGAACCAAGTTCATTACTACATGCTACGTTTGCCGCTGCTCTGTCAAGTTCTCACTAACCGGGAGAGACGGCGATTCGAATCGAATTCCTATCCAGCTGGAGGGTTATTCCTAGCACTCACCCAAGCATCCCCTGCCGGAGAGCCAACGGGTCACCTTTGGTACAACTCAGGAATCGCGGCTCCGATCAGCGCCGCACTCCCAGGGCTACCACTCTGCCAGGGAGGTCAGGAATTTTAACTCACCTGCCTTTGGGCTTACGCCAATGGTCCCCCGCACACCGCACTTCCTCCGGTAGTGCGCACTTTATACTTGCCGGACTTCCGGCCTGAGTCATACTACTCGGCTTCGCGGTCGGAACGAGTTATCCGGCCAACTAAGTGTTAGGCATGCGTTCAACATGACAAGAGGACGTACAACGATCGGTCCTTAGCTGCCACAGACGGAGTTACTACAAACTTGCAAAACTCCGCCCGGCTTAAGTCACTTTAATCCGGTTCCATTCACGATAGCACATATAGACCATCGCGATCCAACATAACCCTATCTCGCACAGGTGACAGGATATCACCCGACTTCTACCGATCAAAGCATAGCTAAGCTGCTACTCGATCCTAACTCTACAACCAGGGTAGGGTGAATTATCTGGACAAGGATAGAGTAGAATGCAGCAAGGGTTTCATCACAACTCCTATACGTAATGCATCAATAGATATAACATATTAATTAAACTTTTGAAAGTAATGGGAGACTTAGAATGCTCCGGGGCTTGCCTTTCACGAACGACGCCGGCTCGTGATTCGGGCACTCAACTTCTTCTTCTGGCTCCTTGAGTCCGGCTTGCTGGACCTCCGCCTCTTGGCTGCCCTCCCGACCTTCGGGATTCGCCTGCAGCTCGTAGGAGGCTGTCGCGTCCGATGCACCTATTGCATGCTCGAACAATAAGAAGATGCACATGCTAAAGATGAATGCTTAATAACACAAGCAACTCACTGGACACTCATTTACGGAGCAAAAGTTATACAAGCTCACACAAGTAAACAAGTTAGCTTAGCCCCAAAACCTATCATGATACTAGATCAGCAAGCAACACAAAACAGGAGTACCCTGGTAAATAAATCATAACTAATGATAGACAGATCCAACAAACATAAATAAAGACATTCTGGAAAGCTTATGAAATTGTCTACAAATCATCTTTAAACATCACAGCATGATTCATACATTAAACCAGTCATTTAAATAAAGTTCCAGGTTCTGTCCCAGAAAAACAGAGAGCACCTATTTCCGGAACCTAACTTGGAACAGTTATAACTTTTAAACTACTAGGCCAATTGACCTCAAATTTCAACCACAGCTAGTTCAATAATTTTATAGCAACTTTGATTTAGACAAGTTTTACCGAAAGTCAAGTTATCACTAAGCAAAAGTTAAATCACTTCCTTGCTGTCCAAAACAGCTTTTAACCCTTTACTTAATTATTTAATGACATAACCAAAACATAAACTATGCCAATCACATGGCTTATGAACACAAGCATATCACAAGATTACCAGAACACCAGATGGAAACTTCCAAACATTTACTTAACAAGGCATTTATTAATTAATTCTAGAAAGAAGCATAATTACAAGATGCCTAGTCAAAGTGCTCAGAAAAATCTACAAAAACTACAGAAGCACAAGGATAGCGTCAAAGCATTACCATAAAAATTTTCAGAGTAAACTAAGCAGTATAACCAGAGATATGAATTTATCCATGAATAACAAGATTAAATACTTAATAAATATTTTCCCAGAAAACATGGTTCATTTTATATTTTTATTAAAAACTAGCCATCTCAAGGAATACCACAAAATTGGTTTCACAATTTTTGGATCTCAGAAACAGGAGATATGATTTTTGCAAGAAAGCCATAAATCCAGTTTTTGAATAAAAGAAAAGGAGGGAAAGAGGAGACACTGACAGTGTCGGGTCCTTCTTCCTCGCGGCCGAGGCGACTTTCGCCGGCGATTTCTCCGCGACGGCGAGGTCTCCGGCCAAACCAAGGGCACCAACGTGATCCCCAAACCCTAGCGACTCGATTGACCCCCTTTTCCCCACGGCGGAGCCACCGGAAGGGGCTCACCATCGACGATGGCGGCTCGGCGGAGGTGCTCGGCGTTACGCCAGAGCCCTCAGGCCAGTAGAGCGCAACCTAAGGCCTTCTACAGCACCAGCGGACTACGGCGAAGCTTCCTAGGTACACAGCTTGGCCTGGATCCTCGTGGAACACGCTGGCCACGAGAGCACCCATCTCCGGCGGAAGCACGGCGGTGCTGCGCACCGTGTCCGGCGACGGAGAGCTTGGTAAAACGTCCACCAAGTGGCGCAAAAGCTCGCTAAGGACCTAAGCTACCTCTAGGACCTAACCAGAGATGACGAGAGGCTTCACAGGGCTCGGCATTGAGTTCGCCGGAGAAAACGGTCACGGCGACCCGATTGGGGGAAGAAGGAAATGTCGGCTCACCGGTGGGTTTCTCGGCAAGTTAGAGGGTGGAGATTGGAGAGCGGTTCACGGCAGAGCTTTGGGTGAAGTTTGGTGGGCAATGGCGCAACAGGGAATGCGCGCGAGCTCGCCGGAGTAAGCTCGCGGAGGAGAGCTCTCGGCGGCCGCGTTTCTGGCGAGCAGGGCGAGGGAGAGCGAAGTGGACGCGTCCACTCTGCGCGGGCGACGCCGTGGAGGTCATGCACGCGACGGAAGCTGACAGGCGGGGCCAGGAACGGCGTACGGGTGCCAAATGTCGACGGAGCTCTGCCGCCGGTTGGCCACGTCGACGAGCTCGGCTTCGATCCAGAAGGAACGATGACAGTCTGACAGAGCCACTTCACCGATGATTATCTCCCAAACCAGACCGAGTTAGAAGATGATGCAGTTGACAAAGTTGGAGTTCCAATCGAGTTCTACAACTTTGTCAACTAGAGCAAAGGCCAGATCGGCCGGGATTGAGATATATAGAGTTTTCAAAATCGATCGAGCAAACTGGTTTCGTTCCAAGACTTAGAAATTTTTCTAAGTGTTGGAAACAGCCCCAAATCTGCCTTGTGGGTCACTTTTGAGCTATTTGTGGTCATTTTCATGAGATGGCCATAAAACAACTTTTGTTCCTTATAAAATTTTCTACAACTTTGCTCTAGGAAGTTTTGACATGCAAACATTTTATGAAACACTTTTTAAAAGCCTAAGCAAAAGAGGTTTCTAGGGCCTATTTGCACAAACATGACTTCAAGGCATATTTTGGAGGAGTGATCATCATGAACATTATTCCCAAGGTTAAGTTAAGCATAGATAAACTAATTACCAAAACATTGAGCACAAACACAAGCATGGTTCACTCAAACATAAGCATAGGAAGCTTATTTAAGCAATTTAAAACACATTTTAGCATAGAATGATATGGCTCAAGAGAGATGATGATCATGATATGCTTTGAGTAGATGATGATGCTCATGTTATGCACATGATTGATGCAACCATAACACTGGGGTGTTACACTCTCCCCCTCCTTATATAGGTGTGGAAGGTCGGTTTGGGAGGGGGTAAACTACAAAATGCAGCCGGGAACCGCGCTAGGCCTTCGCATGCACCGCCTCTGCAAAAGGCGGTGGGGAGCTAGGCCAGGCTGGGGTCGGCCGCCCCCTGGCTGGCTCCGTTGGCCCAGGCCCGAAGCCCAGACGATGCTCCTCGGCCTTCTGAGTTTGAATCCATTTGCATTTCGATGCACTTCTGTATTTGAATTAAATGTGCCTTCAATTCTTTGATTTTGGCGGCTCAAACCCTAGTGTCCTGCATACACATGTGTTCACCAAAACTGTAGAATTTGGTTAGCATAAAAAGCCCTATTTCTAATGTTTGGTGATATTTTATAGAGTTTGTATGCATGTTGGTGGTATGAAAAGTGTATTTTAAGAAACGCCAACAAACTCCCCCACACTTAGCCCTTTGCTCTTCCTCGAGTAAAGCTTATGTTTTTGGGCTAAGATGATTCCAATTCTCCTGATAATGAACCTGCATACAAACTATTCCAAGCCTCACCTGAACTTATGAGCATTTAGAGTGTCTACCAAAACATCTTGTGTAATTAAAAAATGGTACAGTTAGGATTCAAATCTTCTTACTCAACTTTGGTCAAAACTTGGGTTTTTACCTTTTTGAATAAAAATAGTCTTGCTCTTCAGATGATACTCTCAAATCACTCGAGTATGTTTCTGGTTCCTTACCAAGGTAAAAGTACCTCTTGATTTGTCCTACCTCTATAAGCTGTATTTGGAGTTTTGGGTATGGACCAAGGAGAATGCATACTTACCTTGTATGTATTGTCGAGTCACATCTCAGATCCAAGAAGAGAAGTGTCATACCCTTAGATCAAGATGTGCAAGTGTGTGGTATATGGTATAAACAACTCTGTTGGTTGATATGATCTCATCAAGTATTTCTAGACATGGCTATCATAACTCTTTTATTTTCTTGTGAGCCTTCACGTGCTCATCTTTTTTTTTATACTTAGGACCTTCATGTGTCCTATATTTTTTTTCAGGTGGGTATTTTTATACCCCTAATTCTACAGTGGGCACTTGCCCATTTTTTTTCTTCTCTCTTTATATATATATATATATACATATATTTGCATAGCCCATGTCTTTATCTAAGATGCACTAAAGAGTCATTCTTTGAAACATGGAGTGTTTGTATGGTGGACATGTAAGGCATATTTTTGCGCACTCCCAGTGTAGAAGCGGCATATATATGTATCTGGAGTGTACGTGATCTTGATCTTGAGAGCATGATAAATCTCTTAACAAGGGTCAACAAGACTTGACACAACTCAAAACAAATAAGCAGCTATTTGTAGAATTTTTATCAAGAGTAATATATTTGGCCTTGGTAGGTAATTATCTATCATTGAAGAGCAGACTTTTTGCAATTTTAATTTTATCAAATAAATCCCCAATTTCATTGCATAAGTGAGCAAGTTTCAAATCATCCTACTATATCACAAATCTCAATTACTTAGAAGCAATGGGGTCCTTATAAAAAGTTTCTCATAAATGGTAGGCTTTTGGCGAGGAATAAAGAGTATGCATGTTTAATTTCAAAGGCAGAAAGGAAATGGAGTATTCATTTAATTTTTATTTTTTTATTTTATTAGCAATATTTTTATCATATAAATCAGATTTAAATTGTCATAGGAGGAATAAAAATAATTCTGAAATTTTTTCTATGTAAGATTACCTTGATGGCGATTCCTCCCCCACACTTGTTTTTGTACCTGTTCTTTGATTTTTGTGGAGACAAAATAATTCAAATAAAGAACTTCTTTATTATTCAATATAAGCCGAGACATTGATTACAAAGTAAATGAAGGAAATCTGATTAAAAGGAAAAATAAATTACTCGGCTAAGCAAAATTAAACTAGATGCGGTTTGTGTCTAGAACATGGTCTACACCCGCAGCCCGAGCCACCTTGACAAGCCGGTTGGTTAGACCGAATTGTACAGCGGCTAAGTCGTCCTTAAGCTCTATATATTTTAGGCGGGTGTTAGCTAGTTCGCCTTTAAGCTCTTCCACTACACCACGTAGTGACCGCACAGAAGTCCTAAGCGCGGCGATAGTGCGCGCGCTTTCCCGCTTCGACTCATTATCTGAATCGCTAAGAAATCCATGTGGCTGCCCCCTAAGGATGGGATTTTCGCGCTTGCGTTTTGGGACGCGAGGGGCAGCAGAAGGCGGATTAGAGTCACTTAGCAGCCGGTTTGATCGCCCCCTGTAGTGGGGTTTGCGCGTTTGATACGCAAGGGGGTGGACAAGGTGGTCGCGGCTGTCTTAGGCGCGGGCGCAGGTGCGGGTGGCGCGAGCGGCAGCTTACGCATGAGGCCCTTCCCGCATCCTCCACCGGGTTTTCTAATTCCCACCACGGTGTAGGACGGGTTGGAGCGCGCAGTGGATCCCGAAGACAAGAACCTAGAGTCTAAACTGCCCGAAGGCGTTACAACATATGGATCTACAGGCGCCTTCTTCTTGTTCGCCGTCGTCGGCAGCGCATCGTCGCGCGCCGTCTTCCTCGGTGCC
This sequence comes from Sorghum bicolor, assembly GCF_000003195.3. Classification (NCBI taxonomy): domain Eukaryota; kingdom Viridiplantae; phylum Streptophyta; class Magnoliopsida; order Poales; family Poaceae; genus Sorghum; species Sorghum bicolor. Next base: position 19,666,520 of record NC_012876.2, on the reverse strand, counting down.
GCCGTCTTGTGCGCCGCCACCTTCGTGCGAGCCGTGGAACGCAGGCTCGTTCCTTCGCTCGTGATGCTTGACGGGGGCATGATGGCAAGAGGGTACGTCAACATCTCTCCTTCTTCCACACCAAATGCCTCCCTCATGTTCGCCTCGGAGAATTCTCCTTCGGTGTCAAAGGATCCTCCCGACTCCACGAACAGTGCTAGCGCGTGGCTGCCCATTCCCTAAGCGCTACTCTTGATAGAGGTGGTTTGTGAAGATGTAAACTTGGAAAGCACTAATGGCTATGGCTTAGAGAGGGGTTAGGGGGTGTTTAAATAGGAAGAAGGCCCTCCCTGGCGAGATCGCGAGCGGCAAATTTGAATTTGCATGCAGATAAGGATAGGGATGACGAAGAGATAGACGCTGGAAAAGATTGGGCCGCAGACGTGTCAGACCAGGGGCAGCCGACCCCTAGGCACGTCCGTTGGCCCTGAATTTTGGCGTGTGCGCTCATCCCACTTTTCAAATTTTGAATCTGCGTGCGTTTTGCTACGCTTCCTAGATATTTTTTAGAGAAACAAGGGTTTTATTGAAAGGTAAAAGCTAAAAACTAAAGATCCTTTTTAAAGATCATATTTTTATTTTTGGTAATTCAAAACTAAGCAGAATTAATTGAAATATTTTATTTATATTATTATTATTATTATTATTATTATTATATTTTTTACAATTTAAACCCAATTAATCAAATGTATTGTTTCAATTTCCTTTTCAAAATTGGGTTCCAGGAAAACTTTTAAGCGTTGACCATTTAGCTTAGTGATATTACCTTCGTCATCTGCTATGGTGATCGCGCCATGCTCGGAGGTCTCGATGACGGTGTATGGTCCTTTCCACTTACTCTGAAGTTTTCCTGCACCGAAAAGTCATACCTTGGAGTTGAAGAGTAGAACGCGGTCGCCTTTTCTAAATTCCTTGGGTTTGATTCGGTGATCGTGCCATTTCTTTGTTCTTTCCTTGTATATCTTGGCACTGTGGTAAGCTTTTTCTTGCCATTCTTCAAGCTCAGCTATCTGTTTCTATCTGTTCCTACCAGCTAGCTTGAAGTCCATATTCCAGTTCTTGATCGCCCAGTAAGCTCGGTGCTCGAGCTCAACCGGGAGATGGCATGCTTTGCCATATACCATCTGGAATGGTGACATGCCTATGGGGGTTTTATAGGCCGTCCGATATGCCCAGAGGGCATCTGGTAACTTGCTCTTCCAACCCTTCCCTATTTTGTTGACTGTTTTCTGCAGGATGTTCTTGATTTGCTTGTTTGAGGTTTCCGCTTGACCACTTGTTTGAGGATGGTACGGGGTAGCTATGTTGTGCTTTGCTCCAAGCTCACGCAGGAAGTTTCTGAATGTTCTGTCAATGAAGTGTGATCCTCCATCACTCACAACCATCCCGGGTGTTCTGAACCGAGGAAAGATCACTTCATGAAACATCTTCCGTGCGTGCTTTGCGTCAGCAGCTCGGCATGGTAGAGCTTCTACCCACTTGGACACATAGTCCACACCAACCAGGATATACTCGCAATCTTGGGACTTCTCGAATGGACCCATGAAGTCAATGCCCCATACATCAAATACTTCGACCGGTAGGTTGTAATGGAGGGGCATTTCATTGCGAGCAGTGATGTTGCCTTGAAACTGACACTTCCGACATCTTCGTATGAAGTCCTTCGTGTCCTCATACATCGTCGGCCAGAAGAATCCGCACTGCCAGATTTTGGCTAGAGTGCGGAAGGCTCCATAGTGGCCTCCGTATGGTGTAGAGTGGCATTGTGCGATGATTTTCTCTCCTTCGGTTGCTGGTACACACCTCCTCAAAAGCCCGTCGGAACAGACCTGATACAAGTATGGGTCGTCCCAAAGGTGTCGGCGGCTCTCAACTTGCAGCTTCTTCCTGCTTTCGCCTGGTGGTACGTAACCCGTGACCATGTAGTTGACGATGGTGGCGTACCACGGGTTCAGGTCAGTCACTCTTAACAGCATGTCGTCGTGCATGAAGTCATTAATGGGTAGTTCCTGCATGTTAGTGACTTGCATACGCGAAAGATGGTCTGCCACATTATTTTCTATACCCTTTTTTTAAATCAAATTCTTGTAACAACAAGATCCATCTTATGAGGCGAGGTTTTGCATCTCTCTTAGTGAGCAGGTATTTTAGAGCAGCATGATCTGTATAAACAATTATTTTTGCTCCCACTAAGTAAGATCTGAATTTATCAATAGCGAAAACTACGGCAATGAGCTCTTTTTCTGTGGTAGCATAATTTAACTGAGCTCCTATCATAGTTTTGCTAGGATAAGCAATTGCATGATGCTGTTTATCTTTTGTTTGACCTAAGACCGCCCCGACAGCAAAGTCACTAGCATCACACATTATCTCAAACGGTAGCGACCAATCCAGGGGTTGGATGATTGGTGCTGAGATGAGTGCCTTCTTTAAAGTATGAAAGGCAGTGAGACACTCTTCGGTGAACTCAAAGGGTGTTTCTTTGGCTAAAAGATTTGTAAGAGGCCTTGCAATTTGTGAAAAGTTTTTTATAAACCTTCTATAGAAACCAGCGTGGCCTAAGAAACTTCGGATCCCTTTTACGTTCACTGGAGGAGGTAGACCCTCTATTACTTCAATTTTGGCCTTGTCTACCTCGATTCCCCTCTCGGAAACTAGGTGTCCAGAACGATGCCTTCTCTGACCATGAAATGGCACTTTTCCCAATTAAGTACCAGGTCTTTATCATGGCATCTTTGCAACACTTTGTCTAAGTTTTCTAGACAATGATCAAAAGTTTTTCCATAGACTGAAAAATCATCCATGAAAACTTCCATAATTTCCTCGATCATGTCAGAAAAGATAGACATCATGCACCTTTGAAAGGAGGCGGGTGCATTGCATAGTCCGAAGGACATGCGTCTATAAGCAAACGTTCCATATGGGCATGTGAATGTGGTTTTGCTTTGATCATCGGGGTGGATAGGGATCTGATGATAACCCGAATACCCATCAAGAAAACAAAAGAAAGAATGTTTCACTAGCCGCTCTAACATTTCATCAATGAAGGGCAGTGGGAAATGATCTTTCTTTGTTGCCTTGTTAAGTTTTCGATAATCGATACACATTCTCCACCCTGTCTGTGGTCGTTGGGGGATTAAGTCATCTTTATCTTTTTTAATAACCGTCATGCCTCCCTTCTTTGGAACCACTTGGATGGGACTGACCCAGTCACTGTGTGGTACGGGATAAATAATCCCGGCGTGAAAAAGTTTGAGAACTTCCTTTTTCATGACTTCACGCATCGCGTTGTTCAGCCTACGTTGGGATTCACGAGAAGGTGTAAGCTCAGGGTCCGTAGGTATGCGATGTGTGCAGAGTGTTGAGCTTATTCCCTTGAGGTCTTGCAAGGAATACCCAAAGGCTGTGCTATGTTTTTCTAAGATGGCAATGAGTTTGTTTGACTCCTCATTAGATAGCTTATCACTAATAATTACGGGAGTTTCTTTGTTGCCGTTTAGAAAGGCATAACGCAGCCCAGCGGGCAAGGGTTTAAGCTCAACTAGAGGTTTTGGTGGCGTTTCATCCTCGGGGAGTTCTATGGTTTCTCCTAGCTCATCCTCTTCTCGAATGAAGCTTTCGGCATCTTTATCTAAGGATGATTCAGGTGTTTCAAAAGGTGAAACGGCCATCACCTCCTTGGGAAAAGGTAGGTCGGGTCGAAAGTCAGTCACTGAGTTTTTAGCTCGAGTGATTGGAATGGAAAAAGTGTCTCATCCCAATTTTACGTTCATTGCCCCTATAGCTGGCAGTTCATGGGTTAAAAGCTCTATAGGGTGGCCTATAAGGATGTCAAAACTTTTAATGTCAAAGACATAAAAGTCAAGACTCGTTCTGATCTTATCAAGTCGTACATGGGTTTGGTGGAGAATCCCACAACTTTTCAATTCCGTACGCGGGGCTACCCTTAGAGTTTTCTCTGTCAGGACCAGTGGTTCAGACCCTAGATGGGTGAGCATAAAAGATTTCGACATTAAATTGGCCCCGACAAGCGGTTTATAGAATGCTTCTTGCCAGCTACGCCGAATTTTGCACTGAATGGACGAAGATGGAGTATTAATCTGAAGTGGATCAGAAGATAACTCCGTTTCTTTGGTCCATTCCTGACTCATGATAGCTGAGAGTTCATTAATTGAATGTTTTATAAAATCCTCATCTAGCTGATCATTAGCAGTGGCAACTTGCGGCTTTCTTTGACATGAGTACTTCGAGGTGTTTCTGAAATCTTTAAAAAGATCGTCCTCGAAGAACGGGAGATCTGAAGGTTGAAAATCTTCCTTCAGGGGTCCCAATATGGTAGGAGATGTCTCTATAGGTGTATTGTCAGTGGAGGCTATTGAGACTTCCTCTATTTCAGGTTCGGGCTCTACGCGGAGGGGTTCTAGCGGAGGAGTGTTCTCTAGAATGAGGTCTAGTAAGGCTTCTCCTTCTACTGTGGTCTTGTGGTTAAACGACCCTCCGGCAGCTATGTCTAATTGTAGGGCAGACTCCTTGTGTAGCCCTAGCCAGAAATGTTGTAACAACACGCGGCTAGGGATTGACAAGTCTGGGCCAGAACGGGTAAGAATTAAAAATCTATCCCAGGATGCACCTATGGTTTCCTTCTCTTGTTGTTGGAAGCGGAGAATCTCTTGTCATAGGGCAGCGACACGAGATATAGGGAAGAACGTGAGACAGAATCTGTTCCTCAATTCTTCCCAATCTCCTTTCACCTTTCCTACGTTATGGGCGTACCATTGTTTCGCCTTCTCTTCAAGAGAAAAGGGAAACAATTTCCACCTAAGGGTTTCTTGCGACATACCCGAAATTCTCAGGCATGCACAGAGTTGCTCAAACTCCCTTAAATGATGATATGGATTTTCATAATCTAGGCCTGAGAAGGTTTGTTCCCGAGCCATGGCTATAAAGCTAGGACGGAGCTCATAACTTGAAGCTGTGATTGGCTTTGATGATTGTGGTGGTTCTACGAGCTCGCCCTTAGGAGCAGAGAGTTGGTAAAGTGTGTTTGGCTCCATAGTATTTTTTTATAATTTATATATATATATATATTAGATAAAAATGGGAGATGATACACGGGCAACTAGGTTCGACTCAAAAACGACAACCGTTCCCCGGCAACGGCGCCAGAAATGCTTGTTGGTAGTCCTTAGCGATGCAGCCAATTATCCGCAAGCGAACGGAAGTACCGTTGTAGCACTTCACCCGGTGGTATTCAGGGTATCGAGATTTCACAGGGAACAGAGGTGTTTTGAGACTTAAACTAAGTGTACCCTAGAGTAAAGTGAGAGGAATGACTTAGGTAGTGAGGTTCTCCTAATGGTAGAAGTTTTGTGCAAGGCAACGTGCTTTTCTAATCTTACTTCGGGCACCGGAGCGTACCTGGTCTGCCAGGTAATACCGGCGTGTAGCTCTACGCCGTATCCGGACATGGGGGAAACTAAGGACAAACAGGGCTGTCACCACCTGCTGCCGACCCCTCAACCGTGGGATACGAGGCAAACGAGGGTAACCTCTAACCTAGAAACCACGTCTACGTTTTTAGCTACTACTCTAGCGTTGCGCAGGTCCTCCCGCCAGCCAGCAAGAGTCCCTCTACTAGAGTATCTACCGAGAGATAGACAATGAACCCACAAGATTATAAGAACATGATAACGATTACTCAATAACTTCTTAGAACAAAAGAAGAATACAACCTTTTTTTACCCCAATATGGTATTCCAGGTTGTAGAGGTACAACTCGGGAAGCGGGCAGCACTTCGGCTCTTCCGCCCAGTGCAACTAGGGGAACGGACCGGGTGCTTGCTACTTCTCTTACTCTACACTCTAACTCACTCTCCTATTCTATTCCTAACTAGAGGCTAAGGATATGAGTGGAAGCTCCGCCTCTCTACTACTACTCTTGTATCTCTCTTTATTCTTGTGGACTTGAAGCTTGAATGGATTGAATGATGATGAATGAGAGGCCCTCTCCCCCTCCTTATATAGGTTTGGAAGGTCGGTTTGGGAGGGGGTAAACTGCAAAATGCAGCCGGGAACCGCGCTAGGGCTTCGCATGCACCGCCGCTGCAAAAGGCGGTGGGGAGCTGGGCCAGGCCGGGGTCGGCCAACCCTAGGGGGCGGCCGCCCCTGGCTAGCTCCGTTGGCCCAGGCCCAAAGCCCAGACGATGCTCCTCGGCCTTCTGAGTTTGAATCCAATTGCATTTTGATGCACTTCTGTATTTTTATTAAATGTTCCTTCAATTCTTTGATTTTGGCGGCTCGAACCCTAGTGTCCTGCATACACATGTGTTCACCAAAACTGTGGAATTTGGTTAGCATAAAAAGCCCTATTTCTAATGTTTGGTAATATTTTATAGAGTTTGTATGCATGCTGGCGATATGAAAAGTGTATTTTAAGAAACGCCAACACTTAGGAGGTAGTTGCTTTGGGGTTAGCATTCATCGGATCAGAACCCATTGAAGAAAGGACATGCAAATGGAATAAGGGCCTCGGATGAGAATGACTATGAGTGCACTGAAAATCTTGGAAATGGCATTCAATAGGTGACACATCCCCACCCAACCTCGTAGAATCCTATTAGACATGCAATATTATAGATGCTAGTGCTTTACTTTTATGCAAATGAAATGTAATAGGATGCTTGGTACTTTTTCTTGTGAGTCATTACCTTGTTGCAACCTATAACCCTCGCATACCCACTGTTAGGTTAGATGCTTGCATACTACTTGCTACTACTTCTACTATGCATTATATCTGTGATGTGATGCAATGTGGAGGATTGGATGTGAGCAGATAAGGCACATGGTGCCAATAACTGGATAAGGAATGGATAATGGATTTGGGGAGATCTTGGTGTGTGTCTTGGGTGTGTGGTGAGGGTTGAGTCGATCGAGCAGGATCTACGACGAGTCTTGGGACAAGTCTTGATAGGGGACGCTACCTGGGCATTCTCCATGAGAGATACCTATGGCGAGTACTTGTGACAGGGAGAGGTCCTGGAGTGGAGTGTCTTCGTGGGACAAAGCGCTAGGATGGGAGGTGCTGTTTAGCACGAGGTAGTCGGGTGTCCCATCGAGCGGGGCATCGATTGGCCCCTTGTGAAGATGTAATGTTCGGTCACCCTAAGGACTGAGATTTTCTGAGAACCGGTTCGTAGGAAGCCTTACACGCCACTCGACCTTACCATGGAAATGAGACGGATGTAAGCCCAGCCAGGGCGGTGCCACTACTATTAGGTTGTTGCACTACAAGAATCCTGTGAGTTTAGACTTTCTATTTATGTCATTACATATGAAAATAATGTCACAACATAAGAGTTGTGACAATTAGTTGACAAAAAACTAAATGTCAAAAAATCACTGTCATAAATGGATCATGTGACATATGTATATTCTTTGTAATATGGTATGCCATTTGTTATTTGTCATAATATCTGAGACCATGAGCCATTAGAGTGACGCGTCCAGCCAAAACGCGTCACTGATGAACCTTTATGAGTGACCCGTTCAGTCTATACGCGTCACTGATGAGCCTTTATGAGTGACCTGTTCAGTCTATACACGTCACCAATGACTCCTTAACAGTGACGCATACAGCCAAGACGCGTCACTGATAACTATTTACAGTGACTCGTTCAGCCAAGACACGACATTGGTGCAGATCTCTTCAGTAACGCATTTTATCAAAACGCGTCACCAATGATAATTGAAAAAAATAAAAAAAGAAAAATCTCTATAGCTATCCTGTTTGTTCAGTACCTATTCTTTACAAGGCTGCAGCAGTAGCACCAACAGATCTATACCTATTCTTTACACAGCTGCAGCAGTAGCACCTGCAGATCTATCTCATAATACACATGTTTCATCCAATCCAACAATCAAATCATTTACAAGTATGCTATAAAGTATCTTGCACAAGGAGCAATGTGACCTAAAAGATCTCTAACAGTACATGGGCAGTGGCCTGCAGATTTCTAACAGTACATGAGGTAACTCCTCTATGGTTTTTTCTTGATGCACAATACTTATTATTGCAAAGTAACATGTATATATCTATGAATATTGCTAAATGGCTAACATAGACTTTCACATGACATGGTTTTAGAATAAGGACTAGCTCAAGTTGCTTCTCCAATTCCCGGTTTTGGCAAATAGCTGGACACTCTGATTGATGGCCAGGAAGGCATTTTACCTGCAAAAACTATAATCAATTTCCCAGCATAAGCACACAAAAGGACTATGACAACAAAAATAAATGCTCAAGCCATGCTAAATAGGAAGATTGCCATAGCTACATGTTAATTAACCATATAACAGAAGCATTGTTAAAACAAAAAGAAATACTCAGGCACTACAGAGGTTACAGCTAATAACATAAATCACAAAGAGCAAGAACCTACAAGCTGCCATGTAAATAAATATCAAAGAAACAAAGGTTGCTAATAAATTCATATATCTGAAACAACCACTATTAGGTAAAACAGACAGATCTCTCAGATTCACTGTTCCCAACTCTATAGTGGTCATGAGCTTACCATTAGTAGATTGTGCAGCCACTAATGCACAGGTGACAAAATAGAACTCCAGCACAATCTGATTGTTGAATGTTGTAGGCTAAACTGTAAATTTAGCATTGTATATCATATATAGACAGTACAGTGAACCACTTATTTAGAAGTTGCATATGTGATGAGTATATTTATCATCATATCTTTATTTATATAAGGCTAAGTGGTATTAATATATAATAATGCAACTTGTTATGTTAGATTGGAACTCATCCAAGTATTTATCATCATATTTTTTTGCAGTGACAGACTACTTACATATCAGCATTTCCTCAAACAGAATTAGGATTAAACATTTAGAAATACTGCATGAAGATTTAAAAAAAGGAACTGGACCTAGGGGATGCTAAAAGCATAGACAAAAAATGGAAACCATGAAATGGCATTGTTTTTGAAACCAAATAATCATGGCATTTGTACAAGGCCATAGCAGGCAGAGGGAAAGTACCTTTGCAATACGCTGCAGGCAAGCACAATAGAAGTTACGAAGGTTCTAATGAACAATTATGTTGTATTGCTATTTGAAATGTTCTTCACCAATGAACTAAGAAAAAAAGGCAGAAAAATATATGGTTAGCTAGTAGGTACGAATAGGCATTTTCATAGTACAGTCGAGGATGCTCAATATACTAGAAACTTGTATGCAGCATGTCTAAAAAAACTGAATACCTGGCTTCAGTCCAGGTAGAGCAACTAAAAGCAATGACTTAATCCTAACAGTATCCAACTACTATTAAGCATCCAGTGCAAAGCAATCTTCCAAGCCTAGTTGTTGCATCATGTATTGAAGCACTAACACAAAAGAAATTCAGAGCAAGACCAAAATAACATCAACTAAATGGAGCGTTATGCATTTTATTTGAACTACTAATCCATGAATGGTTTCAGGAACGTGCCGCTGCAGTTCTTGTCGGGTTAACACTAGTACTTGCATCAAATCTATGTAAACTCAGAAGTTAAAGCAACACGTGTGCACATGTAAAGCTTCAATCTGCAACTACAGAAACACTTCCTGCTTCCTCCTATCAGTCCAGCAACCCCAAGCTATTCTAAATCAAGGTGCATCGATCAATTAGGCGCTCGGGCCATTACAAACTATGCAGACCAACAATAATGCAACATTATTACAGAATGCAATACCTTAGTTTGTCACAGAAGGCTGCTAGAAACATGCCATAATGAAAGAAAAATTGAACATCCTAAGAACAAAAAAGCTTACCTCTCCCAGATTTCAACACCCATTGGATATAAAATTGGATATTTATGACCCAATCTAACCTTATTGAACCAGTCTAAAAATGGAAATAGGAAAACAAATATAACTAAATAGAAATTATAACTTTGATAAGATTCAGATTTAATAAATGATAAAACAGGGCATCAGTGTTATATAATGAAATGCAGATTTGGTTAGACAAATATCTGGGTCAGCTAGACTTCTCTCATTGTACCTCCACTAGCTGGGTCATACTCTAGTGAAGCTAAATTAGATGTGTTCCTCTAATAGTCTAACTGCAGTCTAGAACAGAGTCTTTGTACACGAGTAAAACATCTGACAAAAGGAAGCCAACAGTTGATGGAATAAAATCAAGACAGATATGCTACCTGATTCGAAATCAAATAACACCACATCTAAACCCTAGATTATGAATAAATTGTCACACCAATCTCACTGAGACATAAACCTTCCTCAACCATGCAATTTCCCCTGAATAAGAGTACACACATACTAATTATAGAAAAAATTGCAGGATATAAATATGAGTGGTTCAAGAACCTCATTTCCTCCTAATAATAGAAGTTGGTGTGCATGCCGACGGGCGGGAAGAAGTGCGCGACGGGGCTGGCGAGGTACAGGTACTCGAGCATGAGGTAGATGTAGTCTACCTCGCATGAACAGCTGCGGATCTGGCCCCTCTCGCATGAGTGGCCATGGATCTGGCCTCCATTAACGAGCTTGAACCACAACTTGGTGGAGGGTGAAGAACGACGACGGACGAGATTGGGCAGGGTGGTGGCCATGGATGAGAAGCCGACCCCAAACCCTAACGAATCCGGTGCTGACGACACGGAGTTGTAGGAGAGAGGGAGGACGGCTGGCTTCGGAGGTCGAGTTCCGGTGGGGAGGGGGAGCGGAGGGAGACGCGGCCTCTAGAACCCTGCTCTTGACGACGAAGTCATGGGAGGAGGCCGCGGCGGCGGCAGCGGGAGGTGGAGTCGGGCTGGGGTTGGGTCACCACAATAGACGCAGTTGGGGAGGTGCAAGTCCGAATGAACCAAGCGATGCAACGGCGTGAGGTGTTATTTTTCCTTGCCGGGTTCGGGCTACCGCAAGTCCGAGGCCTTATTTAGTTCCCAAAATATTTTGCAAAATTTTTCATATTTCCCATCATATCGAATCTTGTGGTACATACATGGAGCACTAAATATAGATAAAAAATAACTAATTACACAGTTTACCTGTAATTTGCGTGTCAAATCTTTTGCGCCTAGTTAGTCCATGATTGGATAATATTTGTCAAATACAAACGAAAGTGCTAATGTTTATATTTTGCAAAAAAATTTTGAAGTAAACAAGGCCCGAATGAACCAGGACGTTAATATTACGTTTTAGCGACCATTGTCTGACGCTAATTGTTGGCTATGGTATAGTGTTAGTTGCCTCACTAAAATAATTATTAGTGACGTGTTTTAGTTCTCAGTCACTATTGAGCTGTTTCCTTTGTGTTGTTTTGGCATAGTGGATGACATGGCATGGAATTAGAATAGTTCTATGACATTTATTATGACATCCAGATTTTTTATGTCACTAGGTCAAAATGTCTGTTACAGAATGTCATAATCTAGATGATATAATGACATCACGGTCTATTGTCATACTAAATATGTCAAAAAATCATGCATTTCTTGTAGTGTTGGTAGATAGTGTAGTGAGGTACGGGCATGAGGACCCACACCCTACTAAGATAGTGTAGTGACCTTTGGGGGCTAGTACTACGTCTCATAGTCTTAGCATGCCGGTGATACTCCGGTATGGCACCAGTTCTGAGTGGTAGGGTGGTATCGTGTTTAGTTGGAGGGCAGCTCAGAATCAGCCTAGACGGTGGTCACCGTCGATGATGGTGATCTTGTGGTTAGTGTAAACTCTGTAGAGTTTCTGGCTAATCAATCGATACATATGCCGTATTTTTAGCTATGGACCTTTCATATGTTTCCGCTTCACTTGACTAGTGAGAGGAGTCCTGTAACACCCCAGTGTTATGGTTGTATCCTTTCACATGCTTGACATGAGCATAATCATCTTCATAAGCATACCAAGATTGTAACACCCCAGTGTTAAGGTTGCATCAATCACATGCATAACATGAGCATCATCTCCTACTCAAGCATATCATGATCATCATCTACCTTGAGCCATGTCATTTTATGCTTAAGTGTGCTTTAACTTGTTTAATCATGCTTCCTATGCTTGCGTTTGTGTGAACCATGCTCTTGCTTGTGTGTTAAGCCTTGGTGATTAGTTTATTTATGCTTAACTCAACCTTAGGAACAATGTTCATGTTGATCACTTCTCCAAAATAATCACTTAAGTCATACTTCCATGTATAGGCCCTAGAAACCTCTTTTGCTTAGGCTTTTAAAAAGTGTGTCCTAAATTGTTTGCATGTCAAAACTTTCTACAGAAAATTTGTAGTAAATTTTATAGGAAACAAAAGTTGTTTTATGGCCATCTCATGAAATTGAACCCATCTAGCTCAAAAGTGACCCACAATGCAGATTTGGGGCTGTTTTCAACACTTGGAAAAATTTTCTAAGTATGGGGACGCAACAGTTTGCTCGATCGATTTTTGAAACCTCATATCTCACAATCCAGGCCGATCTGGCCCTTGCTCTAGTTGACAATGTTGTAGAACTCAGCTAGAACTCCAACTTTGTCAACTACGCTATCTCCTAACTCGCCATGGTTTGGGAGATAAACTCTGCCAAAGTAGCTCTGTCAGTCGGTAATCGCTTTGTCAAATTCAGAGCCGAGCTCGCCATCGTAGTCGCCCAGCGCGACACCTGGCTGCCATTTGGCACCCGTACACCAGCATTGGCCCTGCTCGTCAGGCCGACGGAGTCATCATGGACGCCACGACACCCCGCACTCACTCAGCGCCCGTCCAATCTCTTCCTTCCTCTATCTCTCGACTCCGTCAGGCGGGAGCGCCATCGCCATTGCCGCCGAGAGCTTAGCAAGCTCCTCACGCCCTCGCCTCTGCGTCTTGCCCCGCCTCCGAGCGTCTCCGAGTCTGCCTCGAGCTCCTCCATCTTTTCCACCTCTTGGCTGGACGAGATCTTCCCGAGGTGAGCCGCATTTCGCGAGTTCGTCGTCGGGTTCACGGCCGTCGCTACCCCGATTCCGGCGAACCTCGCCGCTGCTTCGTCCTTGCCTCTTTTCTTCCTTCTGAGTCGCGTTAAGGTCTGCTTAGGTCTCGGTGTCAGTTCACGTCACGCCATTTCGGCTGTGGTACCACCATCGTGCGGGAACACGGCCGCCGCACCGCCATGCTCACCGCCGACGAGCACCTCGCACGTGAGCAGGCTCACCGGAGCCATTAGGGTTAGGCGTTTCTACCTAGAAAGCTCTGCGCTAACTCACTGGTGCTTAAGCTGCCCTTCCCCGACGCTCTACCGGTCGGAGATGGCCGGCGTAAGCCAGGGTAGCTCCGCCGTGCCGCCATGGCCGACGGCGACCCCTCTCCGTCGCTGTAACCCTAGTGTCACTTACCTCCATCGATGCAGAATCAATCCAGGAGCACGCTGGTGCCCTTAGATCCGCCGGAGAAGCTCAACGTCGGCGAGCATTCGCCGGCGAAGGTGTCCCCTGTCTCTGGGTCGCTGACGCGCGGGACCCGCTGTCAGTGACTCAACGGTCCTCTCCTCTCTTTTATTCAAATCTAGATTTTTGGCATTCTTGCAAAAATTATATCTCTTGTTCCTGTGATCCAAAAATTGTGAAAAAAATTTTGTGAGGTTCCTTGAGATGGCTAGTTTTTACTAAAAATATAAAATGTACCATGTTTTCTGGGAAAAATAATTGTTATAATTTAATCTTGAATATTTAAGTATAAATTTATATCTGTTGATATACTGCTCCTTTTGCTATGAAATCTTTATGGTAGTCTCTGAGTGATATTAGAATACTATGATAAATAGTTCATGATTTTTGGAGTAATATATCTATGATATGTAATTTATGTTTGTGATATGGCTTGTTTTCTTATTTAAATCATAATAAATGTTTGGTGCTTATGCTGGTGCTCTACTCTGGTGTCAAACTTGATTATGATAATAGTAACATGTAAATAATCTAAAATCTGTTGTTTGACACTATCTAAGCTATGTTTCCTATTTTTTGAAATAAGCACCTTGTCCCATGGTTAAATGCTTATCTTAAATTTGGCATGTGCAATTGCTCTAAAAATTTTATGGTGATGTCAAGATGCTATGTTTGTGCTTGAGTAATGTTTGTAGATTTTTCTGAGCACCTTTGCTGGTATCTTGTAATTATGCCCCTTTCTTGAATTAAATTAATAAGGGCCATAATATTAAATGTTTAGGGGTTAACATATGATGTTCTGGCCATCTTATGATATACTTGTGCTTGTAAGCCATGTGGTTAACACTAATTATGTTTTGGCTATGTCATTAAATAATTAATTGAAGGTTTATAGCTGTTCTGGACAGCAAGAGAGCAACCCAACCTTTGTTCAATGATAATTGGTTTTATGGAATACTTTTCTATATCAAAGTTATTGAAAACTTTATGAACTAGCTGTGGCTTAATTTCGGGATCATTTGGTCCAAAAGTTTAGAAGTTATAGCTCTTCCAAGTTAGATTCCAGAAATAGGTGTTCTCTGTTTTTCTGGGACAGAACCTGGAACTTTGTTTAAATGACTTGTTTAACTTATGAATCTTGTTGTGATGTCTAAACATGAAATATAGACAATTTCATAAGCTTTCCAGAATGTCCTCATTCATATTTGTTGGATCTGAGTTTTGCTAAGTTAATTAGTTATCCTTTGTGAGTTTATCTTGGAAGTTTACTCAGTAAATGAGTGTCTAGTGAACTTCTAATTATATTGTCAAGCATTCATCCCCATCTAGTATGCACCCATTTTTAATTATCATGCATGCAATAGGTGCACCGGACGCGACAGCTTCATTCGAGCCCCAAGTGAACCCTGAGGGCCAAGAGATCAACCCGGAAGTGGAGGTCCAGCAAGCCGGACACGAGGAGCCCGAAGAAGAGATTGAGTGCCCGAACCACAAGCCTGCATCGTTCGTGAAAGGCAAGCCCCGGAGCATCTTAAGTCTCCCCCTTTATTTTCGAAAGATTACTTGATTATGTATATCTATTGATGCATTACGTATAGGAGTTGTGATGAAACCCTTGCTGCATTTTACTCATTCCTTATACAGATATCTTACCACTACCTGGTTATAGAGTTAGGATCAAGTAGCAGCTTAGCCAAGCTTTCATCGGTAGAAGTCGGGTCATATCCTGTCACCTGCGCGAGATAGGGTTGTGTCGGATCACGATTGTCTATGTGTGCTATCATGGAAGGAACCTGATTAAATTAACTTAAGCCGGAAGGAGTTTTGCAAGGTTGTCGTAACACCGTCTGTGGCATCTAAGGACCGATCGTTGTACGTCCTCTTGTCATGTTGAACGCATGCCTGACACTTAGTTGGCCGAATAACTCGTTCCGACCGCAAAGCCTAGTAGTATGACTCAGGCCGGAGGACCGGCAAGTATAAAGTGCGCACTACTGGAGGAAGTGCGGTGTGCGGGAGACCATTGGCGTAAGACCAAAGGCAGGTGAGTTAAAATTCCTGACCTCCCTGGCAGAGTGGTAGCCCTGGGAGTGCGGCGCTGATCGGAGCCGCGATTCCTGAGTCGTACAAAAGGTGACCCGCTGGCTCTCCGACGGGGAAGCTTGGGTGAGTGCTAGGAATAACCCTCCAGCTGGATAGGAATCGATTCGAATCGCCATCCCTCCTGGATATTGAGAACTTGACAGAGCAGCGGCAAACGTAGCATTCACTAAGTACAATGGTTCTTAATAATGTTGTTGATGATAGCAAGGAAGAACATATGATGAACTTGATATGGTTATTATTGCTTGTAATAATCAAGTGAAGTGTTTTAGTACAGGTGCTAATCTAGTGATAGGCTAATGATGATTAATATGATGCTAATACCAGTTGTAAAGTAATCACTTAAGCTATTGGCAAATGTTGAGTCAAGCCAGCTACACCTTATACTCAAACTTGCATGATCCTTGGTGTCTTTTATGTTTTACTAGACGGGTAAGTCTAGCTGAGTACATCCTCGTACTTAGGGTTTATTCCCACCTGTTGCAGATGATATCTTTTATGATGGCTTCTGCAAGACCTGTCTCCATCCCGCTGGGGATGAAGACTAAACCGTTGGGCACGGTTCTCTAACTACTTCGTATCTGTTGCTTTTGGATGGATGGCATGAGACTCTGGCTGAAACAATAACTTGTGAAATGAACTTTGGAACGTGGGTTATAAACTATTTTGCTTCCGCTTCTACAAACATGTGTTGTAATAACTAAGTAACTCCGATGTGGTGCCGCTTCGACGACAATGAATGACTATGTAACATTCGTTGTGTTATGTTGAACTATTACGATCTTGGTTTTGTTGCAAGTTGGTTTGAAATCCTTCGTGATTTCAGTTGACTACCGGAATTATATGGGCTCAAGTTTGGAAACTTGATTACTAGTTGATCGTTTCTACACTTGAACTCTTATAATTTGGTCGGTTCTGTGACAGCTGGCATCGGAGCAAGTTCAACATTATAAATGCAGCGTTTGTGTATTTAAAAACAAAAGAGTTTTTAAATAAAATTGTGAAAATCAACACTTAATTATGCCCATGGTCGAATCCTCCTTGCCCATATAAGGACTTAGGTGGCTATTTAAGTACTGACTTGGGGGGTTTTACTTTATGCATCTTCGGCAATACTCAGATATGGATGTGTGATGACCGCACTATGCTACCCTGTGGTCTAATGGTAGAGGTAGCCTTCATATGTGAATTAGCCACATATGTCGCTAGATTTAAATTATGCAACGTCGCACGTACGCCCTAGTAAGTGTGAGCTGTGAGAGCATGATCGTCCAAACGGCGGTCTAGGGTAGTGTTCGCGGTGGTTTTCTGGAGTGGTTACATGTCTAACCATGGAACCACGAAAGAAACTTAATTGGGGAGCATTTAATTTCTCGGGTAGCTGTGGTGTCATGGTTTGTGCGTGTTGGGCTGTACAAGCGATGTGCACTTAGTTTACTGCTTTTTTGAGTGATATATTGGGAATTGTTGGGCTGCAATGAAGTTTTCTGCAGGTACTCTAACAGCGCACGTGTAAATCGCTAGTTATCGTATTGAGAGACGAATGTATGCCACCGTATATCCGTTAGAATATTAATTTTCTAAGTTTGTGAGGACGTACGGTTCGTGCATGCATCATGTCGCATTCATGCATACATTCTGTCTACTCCTTCCCTTACAATGTCGTCCCTTTTAATTAAAGAAAAGTTGCTTAAACTAATCCTCTTTTACCCACGGTTATTCCTTTTCACAGATGGACGTGCCCGCTTCACCTCGCCCTAGTGACACATTTTTGAGCGAGTTTGGCACTCCTACTTTGCTCTAGAGGGTGCTGCAGTCTGTGGGGTATACTGAGCCACCTCAGTATTCTTGGTGGGAGGTGGATATGATAGGAGAGCTGCAGTGGTTTGCTGTGCAGGGAGTTGTCCCGCCACATGGGGGTAGGCCTACATGGACCTAGTGGACCTGCAACTCAGATGGGCAGACTCCATGGGAAGCAGCTCAGGTTGCAGCCCATGCGATGCTGCTCAACATCTGTCAGAGGTTTGGCGATGAGCTAACAGGAGGGCCAGCAGCCTCCATTCCCCGTGTTGACCCAGCAGCAGTGGAGTGGAAGCAGGCTGATGGTTATGCGTTGGTCCGAGGTCGAGGAGAGCGAGCTGAGAGTTCCAGTCCTGCTATGAGTGCAATGATGGCTGTGCTCAAGCTGTTTAGTCAGCGAGAGGACACCTATGCACAGGTGATGGTGGCCGTTCGCCAGGCTCAGGAGATGCAACAGAAGGCTGAAAAGCGTGCTCGCAAGTTTCGCAAGCAAGCTAGACTCCTGGAGCAAGCTCAGAAGGACCGCAATGACTGGGAAGATATTGCGGAGTACCGTAGGCCGCAGTGGGTGAAGGCCATTAGGGAGAGAGATCATAAGCAGGATCAGATGAGTCAGTTGGCTAGGGAGAAGGAGACAGTGCAGGAGTGCTTGGTAGATCACTTGTGAGAGGGATACTGCACTCCGTGTATCGGAGAACAAGCGCCGGGCATGGGAGATGCACCGGATTCAGTCGCTTGAGCGGGAAAACTATCTGTAGGATCAGATTGAGGCTAGTCTTGTAGAGATTCACCGTCTCAACAACTTGCTACACCCTATTCCTCGCTGTGTACCTGTGTATCCGGAGGTGGGACCTCAGGTGATCGTGGCCGATGATGATGGTATGGAGGTAGATGGACCAGCTGCGGCTGCACCACCTTTGCATGAGGACGAGGAGCTTGAGCTGGTTAGCGACGAGGATGGAGAGGCGATCTTCGACGCTGACTCGGATGACGAGCCTGGAGTGTAGTGAGTAGCGGATAGTTGCTTTGAGAGTATCTTTTGTAGTGTGACTGTCAGTAGTTATGCTTTTGTAACCATGTTGTAATCCGGAAACCATGATCTTTGACTTATGTCATGTACTGGGATGATGTAATAACTTTATGGACCCAATGTGTTAACTTTATCATGTTCGACCGGTTGTGCCGATGTTTCTACGTTGTTGTGCATATTGCGGATATCTATGTCATGTGTTGGTTGGTGATGTTTTTTTGTAGAATTGAATTATTGTGCCTTTTTCTGTAAAGTTATTCTCTCGAATACTTTCAGGCATGAATATAAGTTCTTCTATGGCAAATCTTGTCATCACCAAGCTCTCTGGTTGTGTCTTTATAGATGTCTCGTGGCACTCGAGGTGCGGAACAGCATGCGAACATGAACCCACCCCCTCCTCCTCCACCACCAAATCCAGCTGAGCTGATGCAAATGATGGTGGAAAACCAGAGGATGCTCACTGAAACCATCAACCGGATGGCAAATCAGGGTGGTCGAAATGCACCGGATGGGTCAGCACCCAACCAGTACAGTAGCTTCAAGGATTTCATGGATATGAAGCCCTCACCTTTCAGAGAGGCAGAAGAACCCCTTCAAGCTGAGGAGTGGCTGAATACAGTGGAACAAAAGTTCCGCTTGCTTCGGCTGACCGAGGGTTTGAAGGCTGAGTATGCAGCTCACCAACTGCAGGGACCGACAGGCATTTGGTGGAATCAGTATCGGGAGGCTCTCCCGGACAATACTGTGCTTGACTAGAATCTTTTCCGTGAAGCTTTCAAGGGGCATTTCATACCTCCTGGTGTCATGGAAATGAAGCATACTGAGTTCATGCAGTTAACTCAGGGAAACAAAACTCTAAAGGAGTATTTGCATGCTTTCAATCATCTGTCTAGGTATGCTCCTGAGTTTGTGAACACTGAGGCAAAGAAGATTGTTAGCTTCAAGCGGGGTCTTGGCCCCAAGTTGCTAAAAACTATGGGTCGCACTAAGTGTACAACTTTTAATGAGTTTGTCAGTGATGCTCTCACCCAAGAGAACTACAACACTGTGTACACTGCAACCAAGACTCGCAAGAGAGCTTTTGAGGCTGGGGCAGGGGCATCTCAGTCCAAGGCTCCAGTGGCAGCTAGGCCCCAGTATCATGCTCCAACTCCTAACCAGCGATATCGCCCTCCAGCAAAGAAGAATCAGGCGAAGATGTGTTTCCGCAAGGGTTACTCTATTGCTCTTCCTAGGGGCAACACGGGTCCCAGCTATGCCAAGACTCCACCTGCCAACCGTCCGTGCTTGAACTGTAATCAGACCGGACACTAGCAAAGCAACTGTCCTTACCCACCAAAGAAGGGCAACCAAGGGAACGTCTGCTAGGGGCATGTTCACTATACAACTATGGAAGCAATTCCTGCTAGTGAGGTAGTTACGGCTGGTAAGTTTCTGGTCAATCATTGTGATGCACTTGTGCTTTTTGATTCAGGAGCATCGCATTCTTTTGTGAGTTCATACTTTGTGTCTAAGCATAATCTCAAGGCAATTACACTTGATAAGGGCAGTTATTGCATTAGTGCTGCTGGAAATGATATTTCTACCAATCAAGTGGTTTTGGGGGCAACTCTGGAAATAGGAGACCTTCAGTTTCTTGCTGATTTGGTTGTTCTACCCGGTGTGGGTATAGATGTAATTCTGTGTATGAAGTGGATGAGTGGCAACAGAGTTCTTATCGACACCACCACTCGTGTAGTGATGTTGAGATACCCGAGTACCAAAGAGGTGTTCTTAGTGCAACTTCCTCGACATATTCATATTCGTAGCACGATGAATGTAGTTACATCTAGGGCCATCAAGGATATTCCGGTTGTGTGTGAGTTCCCAGATGTATCCCCTGATGATTTGCCCGGGCTTCCTCTAGATCGGGATGTGGAGTTCAAAATTGAATTGATCCCAGGTACCGCTCCTATCTCTAGAAGACCATATAGAATGCCACCAAATGAGCTAGCTGAGCTTAAGACCCAACTGAATGAGTTGTTAAAGAAGGGTCTTATCCGTCCTAGTTCTTCTCCTTGGGGTTGTCCGGCTATCTTTGTGAAGAAGAAGGATCAGTCCTTACGCATGTGTGTGGACTATCGTCCTCTGAGTGCGGTGACCATCAAGAATAAATACCCTCTTCCTCGCATTGATATCCTGTTTGACCAGTTGTCTAAAGCCAAGGTATTCTCCAAAATTGGTTTGCGATCTGGGTACCATCAGATCAAGATCCGTCCTGAGGATGTACCTAAGACAGCTTTCTCGACGAGGTATGGGTTGTATGAGTATCTCGTCATGTCCTTCGGTCTCACAAATGCACCTGCTCACTTCATGTATCTCATGAATTCAGTATTCATGCCCGAATTATACAAGTTTGTAGTGGTCTTCATTGATGACATCTTGGTATATTCTCATAATGAAGAAGAGCATGCAGAGCATCTGCGTATAGTGTTGTCGCGCTTGCGTGAGCATCAGCTTTATGCTAAGTTTAGCAAATGCGAGTTTTGGCTGAAGAAAGTACCTTTCTTGGGCCATGTCTTATCTGAAGAATGTATCTCGGTGGATCCGGCTAAAGTGCAAGAAGTGCTGGATTGGAAGGTTCCAACTTCGGTGCATGAGGTTCGGAGTTTTCTCGGTTCTGATGGGTATTATCGTCGATTCATTCCGGAATTTTCAAAAATATCCAAGCCTATGACTCGCCTACTTCAGAAAGATGAGAAGTTTGTGTAGATGCCTGAGTGTGAAGAGGCATTCCACAAGTTGAGGACATTGCTGACATCAGCTCTTGTCCTAGCTCAGCCTGATATTGAGAAGCCCTTCGATGTCTTTTGTGACGCGTCGGATATTGGTTTGGGCTGTGTGTTGATGCAAGAAGGTCGCGTTATCGTGTATGCTTCATGCCAACTTCGAAAGCATGAGGTTAATTACCCTACTCATGACTTAGAATTGGCTGCAGTTGTCCATGCATTAAAAATCTGGAGGCACTATTTGCTGGGTAATCTGTGCAATATTTACACTGATCATAAGAGTCTCAAGTACATCTTCACTCAACCAGAATTGAACATGCGGCAGCGAAGGTGGCTTGAGTTGATTAAAGATTATAATCTTCAAGTGCACTACCATTCGGGCAAGGCAAACATGGTTGCGGATGCCTTAAGTCGGAAAGTGCACTGTCATTCAGTTCAGATGGAAGATCTATTGTTGTCACATCTTATGCACCCACTTGTGCTCAACCAGATTTCTCTGGAGAGTTCTCTTCGCAATCGAGTCATCGAATTGCAACAAACCGATGTAGGCATCTACCATATAAAGAGGAAAATGAAAGAAGAAACCAAGCATTTCCGGGTCGATGAGAATGGAATCCTATGGTTCAAGGATCGACTCGTGGTCCCAAAAGACCGTGAGCTGCGAAATCAGATCTTATCTGAAGCTCATTCATCCAAGTTGTCTATCCATCCTGGTAGTAGCAAGATGTATCAGGATCTGAAAACTCTATTTTGGTGGACAAAGATGAAAAAGGAGATTGCTGCTTTTGTCGCTCGTTGTGACAACTGTTGTCGTGTGAAGGCCGTTCACATGAAAGCAGGCTTACTTCAACCCTTGTCAATTCCTGGTTGGAAATGGGAAGAAGTCAGCATGGATTTCATCGTTGGACTCCCAACTTCTGTTAAGGGTTACGACTCTATCTGGGTAATTGTAGACCGTTTGACCAAGGTTGCTCGTTTTATTCTAGTTCGAACTGACTATCGTCCACACCAATATGCGGAATTGTACTTCGAGCACATTATTCGTCAGTATGGTGTGCCTCGAACTATCATATCAGATCATGGGCTAGAGTTCACTGCCCGTTTTTGGGAGTCTCTTCATGAGCAGATTGGTACTCACTTGGTTCGTAGTTCTGCTTATCATCCCCAAACGGCCGGCCAAACTGAACGTGTTAACCAAATCCTTGAAGACATGTTGAGGGCATGCGCTCTCTCTTCAAAGGGTTCTTGGGTAAAGTGGTTGCTGTTAGCGGAGTTCTCTTACAACAATAGTTACCAAGAGAGCATCAAGATGGCTCCATTTGAAGCCCTGTATGGTCGAAAGTGTCGAACCCCGTTGAATTGGGTGGAATCTGGGGAGCGAAGGTATTATGGCATCGATTTCGTGAACGAAGTAGAGCAGCAAGTCCGTACCATCCAGCAACATCTGGAAGCTACTCAAGCTCGTCAGAAAAGTTATGCTGATAAGAGAAGGAAGCCAATTGTGTTTGTAGTCGGTGACCATGTGTATATCAAGGCGTCTCTGATGAAAGGTGTACAAATGTTCGGAGCCAAGCGAAAGCTTGCACCTCGTTACGTGGGACCTTAACGGATTCTCAAGAGAAAAGGGAACGTGGTATACAAAGTTCAGCTTCCAGTCGAGCTTCGAGCTATTTTTCCTGTCTTTCACATATTACAATTGAAGAAATGCCTTCGTGTTCCGGAGGAATGAGTGGAAGCTCGGGATATCAAGTTGAAATCTGACTTGGAGTATGAAGGGAAACCGATAGCGGTTCTCGACCGCAAGGAACGGGTGACTCGTAATCGCGTGGTTAAGTTATACAAAGTGTTGTGGAGTAACCACGGGGAGGAAGATGACACTTGGGAAACGGAGGACTATTTAAAAGAAGTTTATAAAACATTCTTCAAAAATCAGTAAGCTTCCAAATCTCAGGACAAGATTTTTGTAAGGGGGGAGGGTTGTAACACCCCAGTGTTATGGTTGCATCAACCACATGCATAACATGAGCATCATCTCCTACTCAAGCATATCATGATCATCATCTACCTTGAGCCATGTCATTTTATGCTTAAGTGTGCTTTAACTTGTTTAATCATGCTTTCTATGCTTGCGTTTGTGTGAACCATGCTCTTGCTTGTGTGTTAAGCCTTGGTAATTAGTTTATCTATGCTTAACTCAACCTTAGCAACAATGTTCATGTTGATCACTTCTCCAAAATAATCACTTATGTCATACTTCCATGTATAGGCCCTAGAAACCTCTTTTGCTTAGGCTTTTAAAAAGTGTCATAAAATGTTTGCATGTCAAAACTTTCTACAGCAAAGTTGTAGTAAATTTTATAAGAAACAAAAGTTGTTTTTATGGCCATCTCATGAAATTGATCCCATCTAGCTCAAAAGTGACCCACAAGGCAGATTTGGGGTTGTTTCCAACACTTAGAAAAATTTTCTAAGTCTGGGGACGCAATAGTTTGGTCGATCGATTTTTGAAACCTCATATCTCGCAATCCATGCCGATCTGGCCCTTGCTCTAGTTGATAATGTTGTAGAACTCAGATAGTACTCCAACTTTGTCAACTACGCCATCTCCTAACTCGCAATGGTTTGGGAGATAAACTCTGCCAAAGTAGCTCTCTCAGTCGGTAATCGCTTTGTCAGATTCAGAGCCGAGCTCGCCGTCGTGGTCGCCCAGCGCGACACCTGGCTGCCATTTGGCGCCCGTACGCCGACGTTGGCCCCGCTCGTCCGGCCGACGGCGTCGTCATTGACGCCACGACACCCCGCACTCACTCAGCGCCCGTCCACTGTCTTCCATCCTCTCTCTCTCTCGTGACTCCGTCAGGAGGGAGCGCCATCGCCATTGCCGCCGAGAGCTTTGCAAGCTCCTCGCGCCCTCGCCTCTGCGTCTTGCCTCGCCTCCGAGCATCTCTGAGTCCGCCTCGAGCTCCTCCATCTTTTCCACCTCATGGCTGGACGAGATCTCCCCGAGGTGAGCCGCATTTCGCGAGTTCGTCGTCGTCGGGTTCACGGCCGTCGCGACCCCGATTCCGGCGAACCTCACCGCTACTTCGTCCTTGCTCTTTTCTTCCATCTTAGTCGCGTTAAGGTCTGCTTAGGTCTCGGTGTCGGTTCACGTCATGCCATTTCGATTGTGGTACCACCGTCGTGCGGGAACACGACCGCCGCACCGCCGTGCTCACCGCCGACGAGCACCTCGCACGTGAGCAGGCACACCGGAGCCATTAGGGTTAGGCGTTTCTACCTAGAAAGCTCCGCGCTAACTCACTGGTGCTTAAGCCGCCCTTCCCCGACACTCTACCGGTCGGAGATGGCCGGCGTAAGCCGGGGTAGCTCCGCCGTGCCGCCATGGCCGACGGCGACCCCTCTCCGTCGCTGTAACCCTAATGTCACTTACCTCCATCGATGCGGAATGACTCCAGGAGCACGCTGGTGCCCTTGGATCCGCCGGAGAAGCTCAACGTCGGCGAGCATTCGCCGGCGAAGGTGTCCCCTGTCTCTGGGTCGCTGACGCGCGGGACCCGCTGTCGGTGACTCAACGGTCCTCTCCTCTCTTTTATTCAAATCTAGATTTTTGGCATTCTTGCAAAAATCATATCTGTTGTTCCTGTGATCCAAAAATTGTGAAATAAATTTTGTGATGTTCCTTGAGATGGCTAGTTTTTAATAAAAATATAAAATGTACCATGTTTTATGGGAAAAATAATTGTTATAATTTAATCTTGAATATTTAAGTATAAATTCATATCTGTTGATATACTGCTCCTATTTCTATGACATTTTTATGGTAGTCTCTGAGTGATATTAGAATACTATGATAAATATTTCATAATTTTTGGAGTACTATATCTGTGATATGTAAATTATGTTTGTGATACGGCTTGTTTTCTTATTTAAATCATAAAAAATGCTTGGTGCTTATGCTGGTGCTCTACTCTGGTGTACTTTATTATGATTATAGTAACATGTAAATAATCTGAAATCTGTTGTTTGACACTCTCTAAGCTATGTTTCCTATTTTATAAAATAAGCACCTTGTCCCATGGTTAAATGCTTATCTTAAATTTGGCATGTGCAACTGCTCTGAAAATTTTATGGTGATGTCAAGATGCTATGCTTGTGCTTTAGTAATGTTTGTAGATTTTTCTGAGCACTTTTGCTGATATCTTGTAATTATGCCCCTTTCTTGAATTAAATTAATAAGGGCCATAATATTAAATGTTTAGGGGTTAACATATGATGTTCTGGCCATCTTATGATATACTTGTGCTTGTAAGCCATGTGGTTAACACTAATTATGTTTTGGCTATGTGATTAAATAATTAATTGAAGGTTTATAGCTGTTCTGGACAGCAAGAGAGCAACCCAACCTTTGTTCAATGATAACTTGGTTTTATTGAAGACTTGTCTAAATCAAAGTTGTTGCAAACTTTATGAACTAGCTGTGGCTTAATTTTGGGATCATTTGGTCCAAAAGTTTAAAAGTTATAGCTCTTTCAAGTTAGATTCCAGAAATAGGTGTTCTCTGTTTTTCTGGGACAGAACCTGGAACTTTATTTAAATGACTTGTTTAACTTATGAATCTTGCTGTGGTGTCTAAAGATGAAATGTAGACAATTTCATAAGCTTTCCAGAATGTCCTCATTCAGATTTGTTGGATCTGTATAGCTCCAGTTATGGTTTATTTCTTGAGCTGCTCTGTTATGTAATGATTGCTGTTTATGGTTTGACTTGCTAGGTTTTGCTAAGTTAATTAGTTATCCTTTGTGAGTTTATCTTGGAAGTTTACTCAGTAAATGAGTGTCCAGTGAAGTTCTAATTATATTGTCAAGCATTCATCCCCATCTAGTATACACCCATTCTTACTTATCATGCATGCAATAGGTGCACCGGACACGACAACTTCATTCGAGCTCCAAGTGAACCCCGAGGGCCAAGAGATCAACCCGGAAGTGGAGGTCCAGCAAGCCAGACACGAGGAGCCTGAAGAAGAGATTGAGTGCCCGAACCACGAGCCTGCATCGTTCGTGAAAGGCAAGCCCCGGAGCATCTTAAGTCTCCCCCTTTATTTTCGAAAGATTACTTGATTATGTATATCTATTGATGCATTACGTATAGGAGTTGTGATGAAACCCTTGCTGCATTTTACTCATTCCTTGTCTAGATATCTTACCACTACCTGGTTATAGAGTTAGGATCGAGTAGCAGCTTAGCCATGCTTTAATCAGTAGAAGTCAGGTGATATCCTGTCACATGCGCGAGATAGGGTTGTGTCGGATCACGATTGTCTATGTGTGCTATCGTGGAAGGAACCTGATTAAATTAACTTAAGCCGGGCGGAGTTTTGCAAGGTTGTCGTAACTCCGTCTGTGGCAGCTAAGGACCGATCGTTGTACGTCCTCTTGTCATGTTGACACTTAGTTGGCCGGATAACTCGTTCCGACCGCGAAGCCTAGTAGTATGACTCAGGCCGGAAGACCGGCAAGTATAAAGTGCGCACTACCGGAGGAAGTGCGGTGTGCGGGGGACCATTGGCGTAAGACCAAAGGCAGCTGAGTTAAAATTCCTGACCTCCCTAGCAGAGTGGTAGCCCTGGAAGTGCGGCGCTGATCGGAGCCGCGATTCCTGAGTCATACCAAAGGTGACCCGCTGGCTCTCCGACGGGGGAAGCTTGGGTGAGTGCTAGGAATAACCCTCCAGCTGGATAGGAATCGATTCGAATCGCCGTCTCTCCCGGATCGTGAGAACTTGACAGAGCAGCAGCAAATGTAGCATTCACTAAGTACAATGGTCCTTGATAATGTTGTTGATGATAGCAAGGAAGAACATATGATGAACTTGATATGGTTATTATTGCTTGTAATAATCAAGTGAAGTGTTTTAGTACAGGTGCTAATCTAGTGATAGGCTAATGATGATTAATATGATGCTAATACCAGTTGTAAAGTAATCACTTAAGCTTTTAGCAAATGTTGAGTCAAGCCAGCTACACCTTATTCTCAAACTTGCATGATCCTTGGTGTATTTTATGTTTTACTAGACGGGTAAGTCTAGCTGAGTACATCTTCGTACTCAGGGTTTATTCCCACCTGTTGCAGATGATATCTTTTATGATGGCTTCTGCAAGACCTGTCTCCATCCCGCTGGGGATGAAGACTAAACCGTTGGGCACGGTTCTCTAACTACTTCGTATCTGTTGCTTTTGGATGGATGGCATGAGACTCTGGCTGAAACAAGAACTTGTGAAATGAACTTTGGAACGTGGGTTGTAAACTATTTTGCTTCCGCTACTACAAACATGTGTTGTAATAACTAAGTAACTCCGGTGTGGTGCTGCTTCGACGGCAATGAATGACTATGTAACATTCGCTGTGTTATGTTGAACTATTACGATCTTGGTTTGTTGCAAGTTGGTTTGAAATCCTTCGTGATTTCTGTTGACTACCGGGATTATATGGGCTCAAGTTTGGAAACTTGATTACTAGTTGATCGTTTCTACACTTGAACTCTTATAATTTGGTCGGTTCTGTGACAATGATCATCATTCACCTTGGGTCATGTCATTTTATGCATAGATGTTGTTTAACTTGCTTATTTATGCACTCTATGCTTGTGTTTGAGTATGTAATGCTCTTGTATGTGTCCTAGGCCTTGGTTAGTAGTTCATCTATGCTTAACTCAACCTTTGGAACAATGTTCATGTTGATCATATCTTTAAATTATGTCTCTAAGTCATAATTTCACTCATAGGCCCTATAAACCTCTTTTGCTTAGGCTTTTAAAAAGTGATTCATAAAATGTTTGCATGTCAAAACTTCCTAAAACAAAGTTGTATCAAATTTTATAAGGCACAAAAGTTATTTTATGGCCATCTCATGAAAATGACACAACGTGCTCAAAAAGGGCTCACAAGGCAGAATTGGGGGCGGTTTTGACACTTAGCAAAATTTTGCTATGTCCTGGAGCCACCAGTTTGCCTGAAGGTTTTTGAAACCTCTATATCTTTTCATCCAGGCCGATTTGGCTTTTGCTCCAGTTTACAAACTTGTAGAACTCAGTTAGTACTCTAAGAGTGTCAACTACACCGTCTCCTAATTCGCCAGGGTTTGGAACATAATCAGCGCCAAAGTAGCTCTGTCAGACATCATCGCGAACCCTAATGGTGAGCTCTGTTCGCCGTCGTGGCCGACCGGGTGCAGCACCTGGCTGCCATTTGGTGCCCATACGCTAGCGTTGGCCCCACTTGTTAGGCCGTCGACACTGTCATGGACGCCACGCCACCCCACACTCGTCTAGCGCCCTCCCACTCGCTCTGCTTCTCTCTCGCGTCTCCGACGGCAGAGGCGACATCGCCATTGTCGCCGAGAGCTTCGCGAGCTCCTCGCGCTTTTGCCTTCGCGTCGCATCATCTCTCCGAGCGTCTCCGAGTCCGCCTCGAGCTCCGCCATCTTCTCCACCTCTTGGCTGCCCGAGATTTCCCCGAGGTGAGCCACATTTCCTAGGATTCCATCGTCGGGTTCACGGTCGTCGCGACCTCGACTCCGGCGAACCTCGCCGCTGCTCTATCCCTGCCTCCTTTCTTCTGTCTGAGTCGCGTTAGAGCTTGCTTAGGTCACCGTCGTGGTCTGTGTCACACCATTTCATCCTTGGTGACACCGTCGAGCGGGAACACGGCCGCCGTGCCGCTGCGCTCACCGCCAACGACCACCCCGCACGTGAGCAGACTCACCGGAGCCATTAGGGTTAGGCCTTTCTACCTAGAAAGCTCCGCGCTGTCTCACTAATGCTTAAGCCGCCCTTCCCCGACGCTCTACCGGTCGGAGATGGCTGGCGTAAGCCGAGATAGCTCCGTCGTGCCGCCATGGCCGACGGCGACCCCTTTCCGTTGCTCCAAAACTTGAACCACCTACCTCTATCGACGCGGAATGACTCAGGGAGCACGCTGATGCCCTTGGATCCACCGGAGAAGCTCACTGTCGGCGAGCATTCGCCGGTGAGTGTGCTCTTTGTTCTGTCGCTGACATGCGGGTCCCGCTGTCAGTGACTCAACGGCTCCCTCCTCTCTTTTATTCAAATTCCAGATTCTTTGCAATCTTGCAAAAAATCATGTGTCCAGTTTCTGAGCTCCACAAATTGTGAAACAAATTTTGTGATGATCCATGGGATGTCTAGTTTTTTAAAAAATATTATATGCACCATGTTTTCTGTGAAAAATAATTGTTAGGAATTAATCTTGTTATTTCAATGAAAATCTATATCTCTTGATATACTGCTCAAAATGTTGTGAACATTTTATGCTATGCTTTGTATGGTACTAGAATGCTTTGATAAATATTTCATAATTTTTGAAGCAATGTATCTCTGATATGTGATTTATGTTAATAATATTGCTTAAATCCTTGTTTAAATCATAGTAAATGTTGTATGCTTATGCCGGTGTTCTCCTTTGGTGTCAAGCTTGCTCATGTTAGTAGTATCATGCAAATAATCTGAAATCTGTTGTTTGACACTGTTTAAGCCATGTTTCTTAATTTACGAAATAAGCACCTTGTTACATGTTAATTAAATATCTTAAGTTTGGCACGTGCAATTGCTCTGAAAATTTTATGGTGATGCCTAGGTATCTTGCTTGTGTTTCTGTAATTGTTGTATATTTTTCTGAGCAGTATTGCTGGTATGTCTTAATTATGCCATTTTATGAAATTAAATTAATAAATGCCTCTTAATCAAGTGTTTAGTAGTTAACATGTGGTGATCTGGTAATATTGTGTTATACTTGTTCTTTTGAGTCACTTGGTGGGTGCTAATTATGTATTTGCTATGTCATCAAATAATTAATTAAAGGGTATATAGCTGTTCTGGACAGCAAGGGAGTAATCTGATTATTGCTTGATGATAAATTTGTTTTCTGGAAGCCTTTTCTATAGCAAAGATGTTGTAAACTTTGTGTTCTAGCTGTTGTTAAATTTTGGGGTCATTTGGCCTAGTCGTTTAAGAGTTATGGCTTTTCCAAGTTAAGTTCCAGAACTAGGTGCTCTCTGTTTTCTGGAACAGGACCTGGAACTTTGTTTAAATTGACTGGTTTAACTTGTGAATCTTGTTGTGATGTCTAAATATGAAATGTAAACCATTTCATAAGCTTTCCAGAATGTTTTAATTCATGTATGTTAGATCTATATATCTCCAGTTATGAATTGTTCTTTGAGCTGCCCTGCTGTTGGTTGTTGCTGTTTAATTGTGTAAGTTGGTGTGTCCTTGTTAGTCGTGGTGGTACTCTTTTGTGAGCTTGTATAGAAGTTACTCAGTAAATGAGTGTCCAGTGAAGTATGTGTTCATGTTGTGCCAAAGTATTCGTCATTCTCTTCCTATGCATACATTCCTTACTCATTTGTGCATGCAATAGGTGCACCGGAGACTGACCTCGTTCGAGCTCGAGAGGGTGATTCCAGAAGGTCCGGAAGTCACCCAGGAGATGGAAGCCCAGCCAGCAGGACCCGAGGAGCCCGAAGAGGAAGTCGAGTGCCCTAGTCACAAGCCCGCTTCGTTCGTGAAAGGTAAGCCCCGGAGCATCTTAAGTCTCCTACTTAATTTAAAAGCATGCTTAAATATGTTATATTTATTGCTGCATTACGTATAGGAGTTGTGATGGAACCTTTGTTGCATTATACCTTCCTTGTCCAAATATCTTATCATACCTTCGTGTAGAGTTAGGATCGAGTAGCAGCTTAGCCATGCTTTAATCGGTAGAAGTCGGGTGATATCCTGTCACCTGCGCGAAATAGGGTCTGTTGTTGGATCACGGTTGGCTATATTTGCTATCGTAGGAAAGAACCTGGTTTAAAATGACTTAAGCCGGGAGGAGTTTTGCAAGGTGGTAGTAACTCCGTCTGTGGCAAGTAAGGACCGATCGTTGTACGTCCTCTTGTCATGTTGAACGCACGCCTGACACTTAGTTGGCCGGATAACTGGTTCCGACCGTGAAGCCTAGTAGTATGACTCAGGCCGGAAGACCGGCAAGTATAAAGTGCGCACTATCGGAGGAAGTGCGGTGTGCGGGGGGCATTGGCGTAAGACCAAGGCCAGGTGAGTTAAACTCCTAATCTTCCTGGTAGAGTGGCAGCACTGGGAGTGCGGCGCTGACTGGAGCCGCGATTCCTGAGTTATGCCAAAGGTGACCCGCTTGCTCTCCGACGGGGGATGCATGGGTGAGTGCTAGGAATAACCCTCCAGCTGGATAGGAATCGATTCAAATCACCGTCTCTCTCGGATAGTGAGAACTTGACAGAGCAACGGCAAACGTAGCATTCACTAAGTACTTAATTGTTCTTAATGATGATGTTGAGGATAGCAAGAAAGAACATATGTTGAAACTTGATATGATTATTATTGTTTGTTAATAATCAAGTGAAGTGCTTAGTATAGGTGCTAATCTAGTGATAGGCTAATGATAATCAATATGATGCTTTTAAGAATGGTTACTATCCAATCTAGCTTTTTGGCAAATGTGTGAGTCAAGCCAGCTACACTTTATACTCAGCCTTGCATGACCCTTGGTGTCTTTTATGTTTGGTTAGACGGGTAAGTCTAGCGGAGTACATCCTCGTACTCAGGGTTTATTCCCAACTGTTGCAAATGATATCTTCTATGATGGTTTCTGCAAGACCTGCCTTCATCCCGCTGGGGATGAGGACTAAACCGTTGGGCGCGGTTCTCTAACGACTTCATATCCAGGATGCTTTTGGTGGTTGTGATGAGACTCTGGCTGTAACAAGAACTTATGATATGTGTGTGAAAACTATGTGCTTCCGCTTCTTTGAACTCGTGTTGTAATAACTTAAGTAACTCCGATGTGGTGCCGCTTCGTCGGCAATGAATGAACTATGTAACAATCGCTGTATTATGTTGAACTATTACGATCTTGGTATGTTGCAAAGTTGGTTTGAAATCCTTCATGATTTCGGTTGACTACCGGGATTATATGGGCTCAAGTCTGGAAACTTGATTGCTAGTTCGATCGTTTCTACACTTGAACTCTTATAATTTGGTCGGTTCTATGATAAGTCCCTTCTATCTTCCCCTGGGTTTGTATTGGATCCGACGATGGCCGTTGAGGCAAAGCACGAGCGGGAGTCGTCCTTGCCGCCTAGAGAGTGAGAGTGTGGTGAGATGTGTGTGATGGGATGGATGGATGGATGTGTGGATGAGATGGATTAAAACTGGATGAATTATTATTATAAATATTGATGAACTTGCATAGAAAAGCTACAGCCATATATATATATAGGCCTTTTCATCTACCCTTTGCATTTCCACCTACCACAAAGCTACCCAAAAGCATAGGGTGGGAGCCAGTAGCCAGTACAAATCGTACCGATACTTTGGAAATCAGGTTATGAATATGAGGACGACTTCAAGGAAATGAAAAGGATTAGGTGGTCTCATTCCTGCGCTCAAGTTTAGTTCGAAGATGAAGGTTATGCCCGCTAATAAACTATGCCGACTCTGATGATTACCTGTGGAGGAGCCTTCACCGCTGACATACTACATTGACTCTAATAAAGACCCGTGTGTGTTTTCGCTAGAATAACAATGTAAATAGGTTGTTGATCTAGTGTTGTAAAGTAATGAGTTATACTCTTATTTTCCACGATGTATAACTATGATAACAGCTGATATATGATAATGTGATGGCTCAATTTCTGAAATATCACATTATAATTTGAATATGTGGATTTTTTCTTCATGGAAAAATCTAGGTCGTTTCAGGACTAGTATTATAATCGATCTGTTTTTCATTCATTACTTTCTGCTGTAGATTGTTTGTGTACCCTGATTCCCGGAGGTTCCACGCTTAGCCTCAGAACCTCCACGATCTTGGAACCTCCATGCTTCAGGTTAGAGGCTCCGTGTTCTGACTGGTTTCTTGAAGTTTGTTAAATTTAAAAAAAAAAGTCTATTCATCCTCTCTCTCTATAGGCCACTTGGCAGATCCTTTCATGACTGATCATCCGTATCGGAGCAGCAAGACTGGGGATCGAGTGAGACCTTGTTTACATCCAAATTTTTTTGAATTTTTACACTGTAGCACTTTCGTTTTTATTTGACAAACATTGTCCAATCGTGGAGTAACTAGGTGGAAAAGATTCGTCTCGCGATTTACAGGCAAACTGTACAATTACTTTTTGTATTCATCTATATTTAATGCTCCATGCATGTTTGCCTTCTTTAGTTCCCTAAAAATTTTGCAAAATTTTTCAGATTCTCCGTCACATCGAATCTTTAGACGTATGCATGGAGTATTAAATATAGATGAAAATTAAAACTAATTACACGGTTTGGTCGAAATTGACGAGACGAATCTTTTGAGTCTAGTTAGTCCGTAATTGGACAATATTTGTCAAATACAAACAAAAGTGCTACTATTTCTATTTTGCAAAAAAATTTTGGAAGTAAAGAAGGCCTACAAGGCCTGAGGCTGGGGAGGCAGATGCAGGAGGTAGCACGGCGTGGAGGCGGGAAGCACCGAACCCTTGTGGTCTTGTTTAGTTTTAAAAAATTTTACAAAATAGTAATAGTAGCATTTTCGTTTGTATTTGAAAAATATTGTCCAATTATAAATTAACTAGACTCAAAAAATTCGTCTTGTCAATTTCAACCAAACTGTGTAATTAGTTTTTATTTTCGTTTCTATTTAATACTTTATGCATGTGTCTAAAGATTTGATATAATGATGAATCTGAAAAATTTGCAAAATTTTTGAAGGAACTAAACAAGGCCGAGCTGCGCCTGTACCGTTGTCTATCTGTCTGCCTGAGACGGTGCCGGTGCCACGCGGAGTGCCGTGAGACGGTGAGGAGGGGGTGGCAGCGGTGGGTGGGTGTGCGTGAGAAGGACAATGAGATTGCGTGCGGATGCGGTTTGCTGTGCGTGAGATCGTGGGTACTCGCTCCGTTAAAAAAAAAAATGTCGTTTTAAGTTTTTGTGCCACAAGTTTGACTCGATTTGTAGAAAATACATGTAATATTTATATCTCGAAATAAATTTGTTAAAAAACTAGACTTAAAGATCTTTCCAATGATACTAATTATGTACTATAAATATCAATATTTTTTATTATATATTTAGTTAAAGTTATTTCTCAAGAAGCGAAAACGACACTTATTTTGCGACGGAGGAAGTAGTTGAGATGGCGGGCGGCTTCGGGGTGAGCGAGGAAGCACGATGGTTTGCAGTCTCGCGACGACGACGCGGGTATGTGCAGGCGGGTAAGGAAGTTTAATGGTGAAAAAAATTTAAGCGGACGTGTTTTGTCACACAAGGATCGTCCTTTTCGTTTCTTGGTCCACCTGTCAGTTCTATATCAAGTGTTGGACGTAAAATCAAAAGACATCTAATGAAGGAGACTGAAGGGTAGGAAATATTCACGTAACCAGTATTTTCTAATTCCTTCGCTCCTTTATATAGTATATATAGATATAGATAGATTTCGCATTGCGTAACACCCAAATTTTGTTTTTGAATTAATAGGATTTAATTGGATTTATTTAAGTATTTGGTGGGCATTTAATCTAGTAAATAAAATAATTTTTGTTGAAATTAAAATTTATCATAAGATTAGAAACTGTATATGCATTCATGCTAGAGCATACTTTATTTTATGCTTGATTGTTTTTGGTCTGAAGTTAATTGAAATCAAAACTCCATTTGAAAAATATTTTGGAAAAGGCTTTAGAAAATAGAGAAGAGAATAGAAAAAAAAGAAAACCACAGCCGAACCCCCCCCCACCCCGCGCGCGGCCCAGTTCTCCAACCGGCCCAATCAGCCAGGCAGGCGCGCCTTCCCCCTCCTCTCCTTCTTCAGCTGACAGCCGGGTCCCATTCTTCTTCCTATGACATGTGGGGCCCGCAAGACAGCGCATCCCATCTTCTCCACCGGTCGGGGACGAGGCGGACTCGAATCCGCCGGTAGCATATCCCGGTTTCTCAGGGATTTGATCTCCCTGAGTCCTATTTAAGCACCGTGGAGCCAACCGCGTATTCCTTTCGCATCTAAACCGCGAAAACGTGCCCTAGCTTCGTTTCTTTGCGATATTTTGGATCTCGCCGAGAGGGAGCAAAACGCCGCGCGTCGCGAGCTCTTTCCCATGCTCCTCGTCCCCTGCGAAGTACCCCAGCGAGTCCGCGGTGAGTTTCTCCATCTTCCTGTGCTCTCAGCTTGGTTTTTGGTGCACGATTTCGCGAGAACAAAGGACACCAGCGAGGTACACGGCGGCGCCTATGGCGGCCACCGTGCTGGCGCTCTGGGAGGTGGCCGGCCGCCGCCTGGCTCCCCTCTGCTGCTTGTGTATCGTCCGATCGAAGATGAAGGGATAGAAGATACCCCTTCGGCGGTCTTTTTGTTTAAGAGTCCCTAGAAGATTTCAAAATCAACCCGCAGTCCTTGGCGCCCCTGGAAAACACGTTTTGCTGAGAAGAAAACGTATTTTTCGTCGATTTAAAATAAAATACGTTTTCAGATAATTATAGATTTGCTATTGACAGTATTTTGCTCATAAAATATTCATTTTAACTCCGTTTTTGTCCATTCAAATTTAGTTAGATTCGTATTTACGTGCTCTACATGTTAGAAGTATTTATTCACTGTTTTGATACTTTTTAATTCTGCAGTAGCATTTAATTAATTATTTCTCTATAGGAAATATTAGAAAATTCATATCTTCTACGTTTTAATTCCGATTTTCGTGAACTTTACGTTTCTGTGATCGTAGTGCTGCGTAGAATATTTTGATAAACTTTTATATTTGTTTTACCACTGTTTGGTGTATTGTTCTAATTATAGTTTGATTGCTTCGTGTATGATTGTCTACATTGGATTGTGTGTTGTTGATTGATGATTGAGATTAGACGGTGAGCCGACGTTGGTGATCAAAATCAAGCCTTTGAAGACCAGCAGGCTCAGGAGAGCTTTGATCAAGGCAAGTATAACTGAGGATTGTCCTTGTTACATATACACAATTAATACAATATATATCATATGCATGTGTCCACCTTGATGACCTTAGCAAAATCATAGATGATTGTTATCCTGAATTCCTTGTTACCTATTTTGGATATGCATTTGGGTAGTTCTTGCTAGTGCTTGATTATAATCTATGATCTTATAACATGAATGTTTGGATATACAATAAACAATAAAATAAGCTTTCTGGCAACTTGAACATAAAAGGGTGGAAAGAACTCTGGCTTTTGACAGATAGATCTTGACCCTCCATAAGGACTTATCTCTTGGCAAAAGCTGGGACAACTCGTACAACCATGAGGGCTATATGGCTCTGGCTTTCGCTCAGTATGAAGACCTTTTCTTGCTTGTTAGAGGTTACTCGAAAGGGCGGAGGGGCTGAACCGTTTTGGGTATAGTGTGGCCTCTGTCTGTATGTGTATAGGTTGCGAGTCATTGTGCCAACGGAAGGGGGGCTCTATATCTGCGCGCAAAGGAAACCTTGCGGCCCTAACATGTTAGACAAACTTTTGAAAGGCTTCATAGTGATCCCTGCCGACCTCCCTAGGAAGGGGGTTAAGAGAGTAGCTACCTCGGGCGAAAGGGTAAATCATGACTCATGGGTAAAGATGTACAACCTCTGCAGAGTGTTAAATCTGGTATACTAGCCGTACCCACGGATACGGGCGGCCTGAAAAACTAACGGAATAGATGGACACTGATGAATATGATTAATGATAATAAATAATGGTTTATTATGTTGTTTATATATGTTATTCTTAATTCTTGTATACATTGATCATGTGGTTATGGGATTAATTATGCTACCTTGATATTTGCTATCCAATGATTAATATGCTATCTACATATAAAAGCTAAATGCAGTCAAACCAGTGTCAGCTTATTGAGCCTCATGAACCCCTGGTTATAGTTGTTGAGTACGATATGTGCTCACTGTTGCAATTTCCCAACACCCCAGGTCCTGCTTATGATGATGATTGGAATGAGGATTTACCGTTATGAGTACTAGGCCTAGAGTCAACCAGTCAACAGTGTCCCTGTGTGGAGCTTCCGTCGAGAGCGTTGTTTAATATTATTATCATTTTTGTGTAAGACTATGTGATTTATTATGTTCTGCTATGTAATAAACACTGCAATGGTACATTTGAGATTTGTCTACTTATGTGTGCGACTATTCCTGGGGCACATATGAGTCTTTTGTGCATCCTATTTTGTTCTTAAAATATGGGTGTGACAAATTGGTATCAGAGCTTTGTTGACTGTCAGACGCAAGCCTAGTTAGAAATTGGCCGTCTTAAGGTTTTGAAATTGCTATAAAATCCTTGCTCTATAAACCTTGATATTTTCTTCTACACTATATCCTATTCATCTTCACCTTGTTGCTTATTTTAAAGATCTCATCCCCACTCCTTGCTTTGAATATGCTTTTAGAACTTTTCTTACCACCTTCTAACGTCATTGAAATAGGAGTTATAGGATCTTTACCCTTAATAGGAAGAGAACGTTAGTACCACAAGTTGAGTTAATGCTTGAAGTGTGAACTTTTGATGCTTGGTTTGGTTTGTTATTATGTTTATGCTTGATTTGGATTTTTGTAATGAGTGCGGGAACCTTGTGGGCATATCCACAAGTTCCCTAGTTAAGAACATTAAGTAAGAACATGAATAAATAGTGGTTTTGGGTCATATCCTGTTTCTGTCTTTTGCTGTTTTTCTAGAGCAGTCTGCAATGATTCTGGTATAAATCAAATTCTGTTCGTGCAATGTTCATCAAATTTTTCTGAGAACAAGTAGACTTTCATGTCTTTCCAATGCCGCAATAATGACCATATTATCTATTATGAGCTGTGAGTTATGACTGTTTAAAGTTGAGGTTTCTGTGCAGTCTAGAATTCTGGAACAGTTTCGGTTGTACCCAGTTTTTGATTAACCTAACGTTGGAATCTGTTAATATGATCTAAATGAAAGTTGTAGACGATTTCTTTATCTTTCCAAAAGTGTACAGCATGTATCCTTTTGAATTATGAAACTCGAGATATGACTGATTTTCTGATCTATTGATGTTGGATGTTACCCAGAAAATTTCAGATTCCGTTAACTATTGTAATTGTCATGTTGGACATTACTAAGATATGTTTCTATACCTTGGAATGCAGATGGCAGCAAGGGGAAGAGGCAGAGGTAGAGGCCGTGGCAATGGTGGCAATGCCCCAATTACGGTGGAAGAACTCATGCAAACCTAAAATGAGATGATGCACGTTTTTATGCAGCACTTACAGCAGCAACCTTCACCACCACCACCACCTGTTCATGTGAGAGATAAGCGTGGAGAGTTTATGAAGGGAAGACCCCCAGTATTCACACACTCAGCTGATCCCATGGAGGCAGATGATTGGTTACGTGCTGTGGAGAGACAACTGAATATAGCCCAGTGCAATGACTTGGAGAAGGTGTTGTATGCTTCTGTACAGCTTCAGGGGGCAGCTCAGACATGGTGGGAGTCATATCAAGCTGCTCGTCCCAACAATGCTCCTCCTATCACTTGGCTAGAATTCTGTAGAGACTTCAGAGCTCAACATATAAATGAAGGAATGATGGAGCTCAAGCAGGAAGAATTCAGATCACTCAGGATGTGCTCCATGACTGGCAGAATATCATGACACATTCGAACAGTTGGCTTGCTATGCTCCGAACTATGTCAGGGAAGATGCTGATAAGCAGCGTCTATTCATGAAAGGCCTATACTATGAACTCAGGTTGCAGCTGGCAGGAAACACTTATCCTACCTTTCAAGCTCTAGTGAATCGTGTTATCGTGCTTGATAATATGCGTAAGGGTCAGGATAAGAAGAGAAGGATGCTGGCACAAGGTTCTGGGAGAAACAACCGTCAGCGTTTCAGTTCTCAGCAAGGCTATCAGTAGAGGTTCCAGGGACCAGTTAGTTAGTGGAACCGCAACCAGCAACCTCAGCGTTTCCAAAATCAATCACAGGTGGGAACCAACGTCCTCCATTCCAGCAACGTAATCCTAGACAACAGCAGAATAGTCCGCAGACACACCGCTCGGGAAATTCAAATGCCACCCCCATGAAGAAGAGTGCTACCAATACTCCTACGAGGGGTTTCTAGTGCGAGAAGGAAGGGCATACGTCATACGATTGTCCAGAGAAGTTTAACAAGTAGAACAACAACCAAAAGTCTACTGCTTATGCGGCAACAGTGAACAATGTGGCTACGGAGACAGTTCAGGAGGGACCAGAGATTATGATGGGTACGTTCAGCATCAACTCTATCCCTGCTACAGTTTTATTTGATTATGGAGCTTCGCATACATTCATTTCACAAGCATTTGTTAGAGTTCATAGCATACCACTAGTTGCCATGAAAACCCCTATGCTAGTAAACTCACTGGGTGGGACTATACCAGTTTCTTTTTGTTGCCCCTCAGCAAGTCTTTCTTTAAGGGGGCTAGATTTTCCTATCAGTCCCATGGTTATGAGAACTTTAGGCATAGATGTGATCTTGGGTTTGGATTGGATGAAGCTACATGAGACAAATATTAATTGCAAAGAGAGAGTAGTGGCTGTGACAACACCAAAGGGAGAACGAATCAGTGTTGATGTAACAGTGCAAGCACCACTCACAGCTAAAGTGAACCAACTGAATGATGATGTTGATCCTCAGAATCTGGTAGTGGATGAGTTTCCGGATGTCTTTCCAGATGAATTGCCAGGTATGTCACCTGACCGAGACATTGAATTTACTATTGAATTACTACCTGGTACTGCACCCATAGCTAAAAGACCATATAGAATGGGGGTTAATGAACTAGAAGAACTTAAGAAACAAATTAAGGAATTGCAAGATAAAGGGTTCATTTGTCCTAGTTCATCACCATGGGGTGCACCAGTTATCTTTGTTGATAAGAAGGATGGTAGTCAGAGGATGTGTGTTGATTATCGGTCGCTTAATGAGGTCACTATCAAGAATAAATATCCCTTGCCTAGGATTGATGACTTATTTGATCAGCTAAGAGGTGCTTGTGTGTTCTCTAAGATTGATTTGCGTTCTGGTTATCATCAATTGAAGATTCGGAATTCAGATATACCAAAGACAACTTTCACAACAAGGTATGGGTTGTATGAGTATACAGTTACGTCTTTTGGTTTGACCAATGCACCAGCTTACTTTATGTACATGATGAATAAAGTATTTATGGAGTATCTTGATAAGTTTGTGGTGGTATTCATTGATGATATTATGGTATTCTCTAAAACCAAGGAAGAACATGCTAAACATCTAAGATTGGTCTTACAGAAACTTAGAGAACATAAGTTGTGTGCTAAGCGTAGTAAATGTGAGTTTTGGTTGGAAGAAGTTTCTTTTCTTGATCATGTTGTCTCTAATGGTGGTATTGCAGTGGATCCTAGTAAGGTGAAAGATGTGCTGAATTGGAAACCACCTACAAATGTAAGTGAAATTCACAGTTTTCTTGGTTTAGCTGGTTACTATCGTAGATTCATTAAAGGGATCTCAAAACTTACAAAGCCTATGACTGCTCTATTAGAGAAGAATGCTAAATTTGTATGGTCTGATAAGTGTCAAGCTAGTTTTGAGGAGTTTAAGAAGAGATTGACTGCTGCAGAAGTATTGGTGGTATGGGTTGAAGAGAGATGTAGCTGAGTATGTTGCTTTGTGTGATACTTGTCAGCAAGTGAAGGCTGAACACCAGAGGCCAGCTGGACTGTTGCAACCAATGAAGATTCCTAAATGGAAGTGGGAAGAAGTAGGCATGGATTTCATAGTGGGTTTACCTCGTACACAGAGAGGATACGATTCGATATGG
The DNA here is from genome assembly GCF_000003195.3 of Sorghum bicolor. NCBI lineage: Eukaryota > Viridiplantae > Streptophyta > Magnoliopsida > Poales > Poaceae > Sorghum > Sorghum bicolor. Next base: position 19,625,453 of record NC_012876.2, on the reverse strand, counting down.
GTAATAGTGGATCGATTGACTAAAGTTGCTCAATTCTTGCCAGTCAAAACCACTGATTCAGGAGCTCGACCAGCAGAGTTGTATATGGAGCGAATAGTTTGTTTGCATGGAGTGCCTAAGAAGATTGTATCTGATAGAGGCACTTGTTGACGGTCCTTAAGTACTAAATTTAACCATCAACTAAACATGGAAAAGGATCAATATGCACCAAACATCTAGAATTAGGGTTTCATCTGACAGAATTCCACGAGCTTTGGTGTTTATCTATTTCTGCAGGGGGTTATCAGAAAATATGGACAGAAGGCCCACATGTCATGTTTACAACAAGATAATTACATGCCGCGCAATTTTCCTCAATCTAGAAGAGTCCAGAAGCCACGGGAATGAACGGGAGACCGAACGGGCTCGGGGGCAGGGCGCCCGCCCACCCCCCTTGGGCGCCCGCCCTGGGTTAGACTCCAATCAGAACTCTTTTCGGGGACCAAGCTCCACCAACCTAAAGGATGAATCTAAACCATGCAATCAAGGTCGGTTTGATCCGACGGCCCAAATTCACTTGAAAGGACTATATAACCAAGGCCTCTCCACCCCTGGGGGAGAGAGGAGAAGAGGAGAAATCATTATCAGAGGTAGCCATCAAAGTTAGGGTTTAGAGCTTCTCTCCCACAGAGAATTAGAATTAGCTACTCTCTAATCCTTCAAGTTTAGAGGATTGATTAGATAGCAATTAGAGAAGTAGAGCACTACGCTCTGGATTCGGATCTTCGGTAATAAAGATTGGTATTATTCATATCTTTCTCTAATACTTTGTTCTAATTGCATTATGTCTTTATTTATTATGCTCTTAGTTTGCTCTAGTTCTATATTTGATATAGTTATGATGGATAATGAGTTTATGTATAAGTTTGCAAAGCACTTAGCTCTTGACGCGCGGGAGTTAAGTGGTAGATCACATGTGCGCGTGGTGCTTAGATGTTATTTACCTGCAAATGTATCCTATTGGCTGGGTTGTGTGGTAGTTCGCGATAGTGACAACTTCGTTGATTCTTATATAGTCCATGCTCCGTTGATAGGACAGGCAGAATTAGTAAGTCTTATCATGTTCTGATTTACTTTAGCAATGTTCCTTATACATGAATAGAGTCTTTTATGCTATACATGATCTTGTAGATAACTAGAGTAGATTGTGACTTAATAGATAGTAGATAACTTAGAATCCATTCTCTAGCTAATCCGACGTCGCCTTACATATATGAGGAGTAGTCTATTTTCTAATCGTTGTGTTATTTACCCATGAACTTATAATTCATTATCATTATCTTTATGGTTTACCCCCTGCCAAAGTAAGTGACTGTGTGACAAGTTTCTCATTAGTAATCATGTTCTTGCAAGTTTATCTCTAGTCTATGCCTTGATAGATTTTGTCCTTATCTTAATTTCATCCCTTGTCCTCTTAAGCAAAATTATAAATAACGATACCTGGAATACTTATCCTGGTGAAATGCTACAATGAGGTGTTTTATCTGTGCGCTTGCGGATAGAATAGATTATTTTCTAGAGAGCCTTTATATTTATAAATACCTTTGTACACTCTGGCACCATGCTGGGGATGACAACCTAGTATCTAAGTGGTGTTAGCTAGTGTCAACAAGCATTTCTGGCGCCGTTGCCGGGGAGTCATAAAGGGAAAAGGGTAACACATAGGAACGGTAAGGAAAGTCAGGAAATCAGTCAAGATTATTCACATAAAATATTAGACTAGACTATAGAGAAATAATTGCATAAACAGCTACTAAGTGAGAAATCATAACAAGGCACCTCTCCTTTGGCAGGTTCACCCTGTTGTTTTTCTATGTTTACATTTTTATACAGGGTATATCAGGATTGACTTTGGGTACATTCAACTCTTCATCATCAGAACCAAAGCAATCAAGAGAAGAAGAAGCTAGCTACCAATTGCTGAAGCTATGGCACAGAAGACCCTACAAGAATTCTCTGCTCCAAATCTTAAGAACATTCCAACTGGTCCAAGATTTGCAGTAGAAGAAGGAGTACTCGAGTTTGAGCTCAAGTCAAGCCTCATCAATTTGGTAAAAGCTACACAATTCAGTGGAAAGGCACATGAAGATGCTAGTGCACACTTGCAGAATTTCTTAGAGATTGGAAGCACAATCCACATCAATGGAGTCGACAAAGACGTCATACTACTTCGCCTTTTTCCATTCTCACTAGAAGGAAAAGCGAGGAAGTGGTTCTACACTCATCAAGATAACATCAACAATTGGACGAACTTGTCAGATGCCTTTCTATCAAAGTTTTTCCCTATAGGCAAAACAACTGCCTTAAGAGGAAATATTGTCAGTTTCTAACAGCAGAAGACAGAAACCATTCTAGAAGCATGGGAGCGTTTTCAAGGATACATATCAGATTGTCCTTACCATGGAATGGCCACATGGTTACTTATGCAGACCTTCTACCATGGATTAACCCAGAAGGCTCGTGAGTGCCTAGATGCATCTGCTAAAGGATCATTCTTGGAGCTTACAATTAGAAAAGCATAAATACTTTTGGATAAGATAGTAGAAAACCAAAGCTAGTTCCAAGATGAAGCTCAAAAATGTCATCAAACTGAAGAAATACCAGAAGAAGTAAATGCATTATCAACCAAGATGGAAAATTTGCTCCATTGGATTGACCAGAGGGCCAAGTTCAAAGAAGATCAAAGGGCCATTGAGACAGCACACAAATATCAAACCACTTCGAGTCAACCCAATAGCAAAGGTATGAATTCAGGTAATACTTTCAAGCAACTTTCATTTAAAGAGATAATTGCTCAACAAACTAAAATTAATGATGAAGTTAAACAAAGGCTAGATACAAATGAATCATCTCTAAAAGATATACACAATAAAATGGATTTTCTATTAACTGCCTTTGATGAGCAAAACACTCTTAATAAAAGGGTAGAGCTTAAATTAATAAAGCTAGCTGCTGCACTGCCTGTTGCTACTAACATTGAGCAGGTAAAGAACATAACTACTAGAGGAGGTAAAGCCACCAGAGATCCCCCATACCCAAAAGAGAAACAAACAACATCAGCACCAGTGCAACCAGCAGTGATAGAAGAAGAAAGCCTAACTGAAGTAGAAGATCTGCTGCAACCACCAACAACTGGAGAAATGAGGAAAGATTTTTACGACACCAACTATTTGCCATTTCCTAGAAGAAACAAAGGACTGCAGTCGGATGAGCAGTTGGGTAAGTTTGTAGAGGTCATTCAGAAATTATATGTCAACATACCTCTGCTTGATGCCATACAGGTACCCACATATGCAAAGTACATCAGAGATATTCTCAATAAGAAGAGACCACTGCCCACCACTGAGGTTATCAAGCTGACAGAAGAATGTAGTGCGGCTATCCTCAATAAACCACCAAAGAAGAAGGAAGATCCAGGATGCCCCACTATTGATTGCTCGATCGGAAACCAACACTTCAACAATGCACTTTGTGATCTCGGAGCAAGTGTCAGTGTGATGCCAGCATCAGTCTACGAGAAGCTTGAGCATACGACCCTAGAACCAACATCAATGTGCCTACGACTAGCAGATCAATCGGTTCGACAGCCGTTGGGCATCACCGAAAACATTCTAGTCAAAATCAGAGATTTCCTGGTGCCAGTAGACTTCGTGGTACTGGACATGAGTCCTGACTCAAAAGTGTCCATCATCCTTAGAAGGCCATTTCTGAGCACTGCCAATGCCCACATTGATGTCGGCAAAGGAGAAATCAAGTTCAACATAAACGGAAAAGAAGAACACTTCACATTCAAGCCCAGACCAGAGAGAGACTCTACAGTGAAGGAAGTTCATGAAGAAGAACCACTGGAGACACCATCTCCGGAGGAAGGTAATTCAGAAGATTAAAAGATTTGGAGGTCCAGCTTGGGGGACCTAAAAATACCAAACCCTCGCCGGGAGGTAAATCGGTATTTATCCACATTGTTTAAATTTTTGCATAATTAATTCTTGAATTAGTCATATTTATTCATAGCATTATTATAATAATAAAAAGCCCTATATAAATAATATTTATGGTGTGTAACAACCCATATTTATTAATTATTGTGGAGGCACAAAAATAATTTTCCATTATCATTTCAAATAAGTTTCAATTCTCATAGATTTTTCTTGCATTATATTTAATTATAGCAACCTTCTAGAAGCATGACCCACACTCCTTGGGTCCCACATGTCATACACCACACCTCACATACATCCCATCACATTACTTGATCCACCAACATATCTCCACTAACCAGCACTTTTCCACCGGCCAACCACCACCCATGATCCATTATTTTGCGTAAGAGTTAAGCAAAGGAAGGAGTGGAGAAGGGCAGCCAGTATGGGCACCAAAGGTGGGCGCCCGCCCACCTATAGAGGGCGCCCATCCTGCCCCCTCTTCCTCCTATAAATAGCCTCTTCCTGCCTCCATCTTCTTCACACAAGCAATCCAAAAAACCACACAAGTTTCAGTTTCCAGAGAAGGAGCTCTTGTAGTGAAGTAAGAAGAGAGTAGAGAGGAAGAGAAGAGTGGGAAAGAAGTTGGTAGTTTTTGAGTGAGAGAGTGAGTTTCACCTAGTAAGTAGTGATCCCGCTGTCCAAAGCGAAAGTAAAAGTTGTTTAGGGGGAGGTGCTTCCAAAATAAAAACTTGTCTTGAACGACTAACCCCTGGACTATTGACATTCCGGACAGCTGACCACTAACATTTTCTCTCACATTTTCCACTAGTTGTGTTTTTGCCAACTTTTGTTTACAGGATGTTCAAGAAGGTGAAGAACGCAAGGAAGGCTCTCAAGAACATTGGTACAAGGAGTTCATCCCGACACTCCTCACACCCATCAGAGATGAGCGTCGACCCGACGCCCACACAAGCTCTGTCATCTTCATCTAATCAGCAAGTCAAGGTCCTTCTCAAGATAGGAGACCTTGGACTAAAGACCCAAAGGGAGAAGGAAGTCTATCAGCGACTAAAGAACAAAGATTTCATTCACACCCCTACTCTTGATCCAATCTTACTACAAGAGACAGGTATGGACACTGAATTTGACTTAATTTTCCAGATGATAGGTTGGATAAATTTTTGGAATATAACTGAGCTGGGTTCTCGTCTTCTCACCCTCGAATTTCTTTGCACTTTACAATATTATGAGGGGGGAATTGTTTTTCGGATGTTCAAACAAGAGATTATGTTGTCTTGGAGAGAACTGAGCGACCATCTCGGTTTCTCTTCAAGATGCATCCTGAACATTGACTCCGACCTATCCAATTTTGAGAGACACCAGTTCTGGAGAGAGATATCTAGAGATAATTTTTATAGTCAAGCCCGAACCAGTGACATGGAACACCCCACTCTTAGGATGTTCCACAAATGGCTTGGGTACAATCTTTTCTATCGTGATGACATTAGGAAAGTAAGAGTAGGAGATTTGCAACTTTTATATGTTGATATTAATAAAGTACCCACTTCACTTATTACACTTTTAGTTTCTCATTGGCTTAGTATACCTAGTCTTCAGGGACCAGTAGGATGTACTTCACTTATCACTCGTCTAGCCTCTAACCTTCATTTACTAGAAAACTCATCATTGGAATTCATAGATGAGTTAAGAATTTATCATGGCTATGACACATTTAGACAAGCTCGGATGTTAAAGAAAGTGGGGAACATAATGTATATGCTATATGATGATAAAGGCAAGATTCGGTTACCTAACCCGAACCTTGGCCTCTACGTTGTTCAAAATTTTTTGATTAAGATTGCAGCAACACCGTTCAACCAGAGAGCTCCACAACGAGTGGCATCTGAAAGGATGACCACCCACCGAGAACGCACCTGGTATGGAGCTGATCCCGGGCTAGAAGAAGCAGTGCACCTGCATTATTGCGACTACAACCCCTGAGTCCTTCGAGACCCATGGGTTCGACATGCGCAACCACAAGAGCCAACATAGGAGATATGGCCAGAGGGCCAAGATCACCAGTGGACAAACCCGCCTTTTCATACGGGCAGATACTCCACTGATCCATATGGAGCTTCAGGATCCAGACCTCCACCTCAATTCGATGCAGGACGATACTCCGACGCCTCCAACGCTTTCACGAATGACTACTACCAAGAGGCCGGTGCTTTCTTCACCCGTACCGACAACACTCTCCTCGACATCCAGAACACGCAAGCGGAACATGGACGACTCCTGGAAGAACAGCAGAAATGGAACCAGGACCACGCCACTGCAGTACAAGAGCTGAGACAAGATACAACAACAATGAAAGACAACATCACAACCATGATGCGGTTCTGGAGCATCGGGTAAGACCGACATCAACATCCAGCTTGGGGGAGTTCCTCCCCAATTTATTAAGTAAGTTTTTATTTACTCTTCTTATTTATTCTTTTCTATTTTAGTATTTTATCTTAAAACAAAAAACTTAGAAAACCCAATAAATATTTTCTTGCTTTATTTTACTGCATTTTATAAACATGAAAACAAAATAAAAAGAGTGTGTAGATAAGTGTGCTTTATTTATCTGCTAAGTTCAATCTCTAGAAAAATAAAAAGACCAAAAAGATGCATGATGGAAATGATGAACATTTGCTCTGTTTGCTTACTTACAAGTACCTAGCTTCTATATTAGAGTTCTTCCAGGAATTACTAAAACTGAATTTACTATCTATGAGAAGGATAAAACTAAAGTCTAGCTAAGAGAAAGGCATGATACAAAGTTTGAGCTACTGTTTATCTTGTTCCTACTACACTAAGTTCTGGAGATTTATTTTTGGAAACTTACAAATCACATGATGAGTTCCTAGCATAACAATCTACCTACCACAGCCATACTTCCTATAATATTCACATTGAGTTTGATCGAGCTGTGTAGACCCTTAGGAGCTTTTCATGTGGTTAAATTAAGATATTCACTTGCACACATCTACTACACCATCCACCACCAATCATTAAAATTACTAAAAATATTATCACTCACTGTCCCAAATGTTGTTATTCTCTCTCTCTAAAAAGATTCAATGCAGAAGAGGCATGGGTTATGCAAAAATATGCGAGGAAATAAAAAGAGGCAAGTGCCTGGAACCTCGGAAAAGAAAGAAAAAGAGTGACACGATAGGTAAAAATGGACAAGTGTCCGGAGTAGAATTAGGGGTACAAAGATGCCCACTTGAGCGGAAAAAATGGACAAGTGTCCGACAGTAGAATTAGGGGTATCTACTACCCATCTGAAAACAAAAGAAAAAGATAGCCCATATTCTCCCAAAGCAAAGATCAAAGAAGAGGAGAGATAGCAATATGAGGAGCAATGAGAAGTAAGTTTCATTATCACTTATACATTTTTACCATCACTATCATTTACTCCACCACACATGCACATCTTGATTTGGATCCATGCTGAGTTCCTTTGGATCCATGGCTCGATTAGACAACATATGTATGAGTTGTTTTTCACTCCTATGAGCTCCACCTAAAAATTCCATTAGCTATAGGTAAGTGACATTTTGGTAAGGATCCACAAATACCACATATAGAGAGACTTGATAGAATCATTGCTGGGAACTCTGAGTTTTATTTTGAAAACTTATGAAAAACTCTGGAACAAAGGTGAAGTATAGACAGGAGGAATAGTGCTTGACTTAATTATTTTTGTCTTTCGATTACTTAAGACTCAAGTACAGGTACTAAGCTCCATGACACTTCACTCTAATCTGGAAGAATTTTTATGTAAAAGCATGTGTGACTATCAGGAAAGAAAACATCGAAGCAACTCCTGATCCATCTAAGTTTAGTTGTTTGCTCAGGGACGAGCAAAGGGTAAGCTTGGGGGAGTTTGTTGACGGTCCTTAAGTACTAAATTTAACCATCAACTAAACATGGAAAATGATCAATATGCACCAAACATCTAGAATTAGGGTTTTATCTGACAGAATTCCACGAGCTTTGGTGTTTATCTATTTATGCAGGGGGGTATCAGAAAATATGGAGAGAAGGCCCACATGTCATGTTTACAATGAGATAATTACATGCCGCGCAATTTTCCTCAATCTAGAAGAGTCCAGAAGCCGCGGGAACGAACGGGAGACCGAACGGGCTCGGGGGCAGGGCGCCCTCCCACCCCCCTTGGGCGCCCGCCCTGGGTTGGACTCCAATCAGAACTCTTTTCAGGGACCAAGCTCCATCGACCTAAAGGATGAATCTAAACCATGCAATCAAGGTCGGTTTGATCCGACGGCCCAAATTCACTTGAAAGGACTATATAACCAAGGCCTCTCCACCCCTAGGGGAGAGAGGAGAAGAGGAGAAATCATTATCAGAGGTAGCCATCAAAGTTATGGTTTAGAGCTTCTCTCCCACAGAGAATTAGAATTAGCTACTCCCTAATCCTTCCAGTTTAGAGGATTGATTAGATAGCAATTAGAGAAGTAGAGCACTACGCTCTGGATTCGGATATTCAGTAATAAAGATTGGTATTATTCATATCTTTCTCTAATACTTTGTTCTAACTGCATTATGTCTTTATTTATTATGCTCTTAGTTTGCTCTAGTTCTATATTTGATATAGTCATGATTGATAATGAGTTTATGTATAAGTTTGCAAAGCACTTAGCTCTTGATGCGCTCAAGTTAAGTGGTAGATCACATGTGCGCGTGGTGCTTAGATGTTATTTACCTGCAAATGTATCCTATTGGCCGGGTTGTGTGGTAGTTTGCGATAGTGACAGCTTCGTTGATTCTTATATAGTCCACCCTCCGTTGATAAGACAATCAGAATTTGTATTGCGGAGTAAGTCTTACGATGTTCTGATTTACTTTAGCAATGTTCCTTATACATGAATGAAGAGTCTTTTATGCTATACATGATCTTGTAGATAACTAGAGTAGACTGTGACTTAGTAGATAACTTAGAATCCATTCTCTAGCTAATCCGATGTCACGTTACATATATGAGGAGTAGTCTATTTTCTAATCGCTGTGTTATTTACCCATGAACTTATAATTCATTATCATTATCTTTATGGTTTACCCCCTGCCAAAGTAAGTGACTGTGTGACGAGTTTCTCATTAGTAATCATGTTCTTGCAAGTTTATCTCTAGTCTATGCCTTGATAGATTTTGTCCTTATCTTAATTTCATCCCTTGTCCTCTTAAGCAATATTATAAATAACGATACCTGGAATACTTATCCTGGTGAAATGCTACAATGAGGTGTTTTATCTGTGCGCTTGCAGATAGAATAGATTATTTTCTAGAGAGCCTTTACATTTATAAATACTTTTGTACACTCTGGCACCATGCTGGGGATGACAACCTAGTATCTAAGTGGTGTTAGCTAGTGTCAACAGCACTCAGTTTACCTCTACTTTTTGGAAAGCAGTGCATGATTCCTTGGGAACAAAATTGAATTTTAGTACAACATATCATCCACAGACAGATGGACAGACAGATGGACAGACTGAGAGGATCAATCAGATACTAGAGGATATGTTAAGAGCTTGTGCTTTGCAGTATGGAACCAGTTGGGATAAGAGTTTGCCATATGCAGAGTTTTCTTACAACAACAGTTATCAGCAAAGTCTTAAAATGGCACCATTTGAAGCATTATATGGTCGTAAGTGTAGAACACCTTTGTTTTGGAATCAAACTGGGGAGACTCATGTGTTTGGTACAGATGTGCTTAGACATGCAGAATAACAAGTGCGGACTATCCGGGATAATCTGAGAGTTGCTCAGTCTCGTCAGAAAAGTTATGCAGATACACGTAGGAGAGAACTAGCTTTCGAGGAAGGTGATTATTGTTGGGTATTCTTAACATCATTACTAAAAGTAGACTAAGTTCTCTAAATCTAGTAACGGTGCCAAAAATGCCAAACCTATCCCTCACACCACTTAAGCCAAGTTGTCATCCCCAGCATGATATGAGAGACGCGGTATTGAAATATGCAATTGCTCTTCTAAATAAATAATGAATGGGATCTGCAAGCGCACAGATTAATACCGATGCAGCATTTTAACCGGGAAGTATTCCAGGTATCGTTATTTATATTTTTACCACTGGGAAGGGATTAGCAATCATCACTATTGATTACCGAATAGAATATGAGATTGAGCATCTATCATTGCATGTATAATTGAGAACATTATATCTAACTCATCATACAGGGATAAGTGTCACATAAAAGATATATGAAATAATAATAGTGACAAGGATAACTAATCTGATCTAGCCACATAATAAATATGATAAGCACCTCAATTAGATACTCTAGAAAGTCATTAGCATGGTATTAGAACGAACTACAAGAATATTCCCTAAGTTATTCTCATCTATATAGTCTAGCATTATCATAGTTAGTGCAAGCATACTTAGCAATCATTGTGAGACAAGACTACGCCCATGCATAGTGATATTAGCAAGGAATATGAGAAACATAGCAATCACTCCCCTGTAATAATGTTGCTCTGCCTGCCCAATACACGAGAGGGAGACTATATAAGAATCAATAAAGTGGTCACTATCACGAACTACCCCACGATCTGGCATATTGGGTACAATCGCAGATAAATACGGTATAAGCACCACGCCTACACAATATCTATCATTTACCCATGGATCCGATGGATAAACGCTATACGATCCTAAGCATGTATATAGATCGTATCTAACTAAGCCAAGTACATAACTATGAGAAACTAAGAACAATATAATCTTGAATATAAGCAAATAGAGCAAAGTCATAAGCAATATATTGAAGTAGAACAAAGTCATATTCATAATATTGAAGAACAAAGATAATTAGAAAGCAATTAGAAACATAATTAGAGAATTACCAAGAATCCTCTTGACAGATCCGGAAACCAATCGAAGATTGACTCCTTCTAGTTCTAATCCTATGTAGCTATGCTAATCTAGATATCTAATTGATGTGGTGGCTCTAATCTTGATCAGAGGCTTCTTCTCCCTTCATGGAACAATGAATTAGGGTTGAGAGGCTCTCTCCTCCAGGGGCCAGGGGGTCTGGTTTTATAGTCCCTTCAAGTGAATATGGGCCCTTGGATCAAACCGACATAGATTGTATGGTTTAGATTCATCCTTTAGGTCGGTGGAGATCTCCCGCAAAGCAGAGTCCTGTTTGGACTCCAACAGGGGGCGGGCGCCCAGTAGGACAGGGCGGGCGCCCTGCCTCTGGCCCCGTTTCGCCTCCGCTTCGGTCTTGTGGCTTCTGGAGTCTTCTAGATGTAAGATAATTGCGCAGCACGTTAATATCTTTACGTAATCCTGACATGTGGGCCTTTCTTCCATATTTCCTGATAACCCCCTGCAGAAATAGACAAACACCAAAACTCGTGGAATTCTGTCAGATAAAACCCTAAGTCTAGATCTTGATTCCATTTGGATCCTTTTCTTTATTTATTTGATAATTAAATTTGATAGTTAATGACCGTCAACAAACTCCCCCAAGCTTACCTCTTGCTCGTCCCTGAGCAAGGATAGACTCAGCTATGGACCAGAAGTAGTTGCAATATCTTTTAAAAATTTGACGGTACACATGCTTTTAAATAAGATCTCATCTCTGAGTTAGAGTAAACTGTCAAGACTTAAAACTTACTTACTTTATCTTCACCATGGGACTTGTAACTGTCACTTCTGTCTTGAGTGGTTAAAAGATAGAACAGTCTAGCCAAGTGCCATGTCTCTTATTCTTGATCAGCTATAGCTCTGGGATTTTTGCAGATTTTCAAATAAAACTCAGAGATTCCTTGTATGATTCTCTCAGGTCTCTCTTTTGTGATATTTTTGGATCCTTACCAAGGCAATGATGGTATATGCCTTCTCTCAAGATATGTAGTATTTGTGGTATGAGGCATAATGACATTGCCTTCTCTCTCACCCTACTCTAATAAGGCTTTAATATCTGGAGCTCATAGGTGGGAAATAAAGTATACATACTTACAAGACATTTATTGCATAGTCAAACCATGGATCCAAAGTAACAAGTCAATAAGTTTAATCAAGATGTGCATGTGTGGCGAATGAATGGTATATGGTGATGATGGTGAAAACAATGGTGGTGGAAGTCTAATTCTACTTTTGCTCTTTGAGGGGATACATACCTTCCTTGCTTTTGAAACTTTATGAGGAGAATGAGATGCTCTTCTTTTTCTTTTCTCTCAGGTGGGTATCTTGCACCCCTAATTCTACTGTCGGACACTTGTCCATTTTTACCTCTCGTCTCACTTTTTCTTTTCTTTCGAGGTTCCGAGCACTTACTCCTTTTTATTTCCTCGTATTATTCCCTTTTTTTAGAGCATTCATCTCATGAGATAATATAGCAAGTGGTAGTAACAAGATAACTTGAGCATTTATTTCACAAGGGGAAAACAGAAATATTTTTGGTTATTCTCTCCCGGATTAGGAGTAGAATATTTTTGGGTGATTCTGGAGATGGAATGGGTGGATATATGTGGATGGTACTTCCGGAGTAGAAGTAGCATATATGAGTGAACGTGCAAGTGAAATCTTGATTTAACCACATGACAAGTTCCTAAGGTTCTTCACAGCTTGACCACACTCAATGCTCATAAGCAGTAAATAGTAAATGTGTGGCTCAAAGTCTAGCAAGCATGTATATATGGCTGTGGTAGGAATTTAAGCTCTCATCATACAGGAACTCATCATGCAACATTTTAAAGATTTTCAAAGATAAAATTCTCCAGAATTCTAGCATCTCTAGGAACAGCTAAACAGCAGCTCAACCTTCCCATATCATATCCGTTAACAACTTAGACTTCAGATCAAGTTTTCATCCCACAAGTTTAGGTCTAGAGCAAGCTTTAAATTATAACAGTTATATCTAAACTTGAGAGAGAACTTAAAATTTGTAAATTAGGCAGAGCAACTATTTATTATATCCATGCTTAAGTTTTATTTAGATACTGATTAGCATAGCCACTTTATTTATTTATTAAACACACTAAGCAAAAGACATATATAAGCATAAAATCTTTATTTGGTTTTCCATAGTTTATGTGTATTTATATTCTAAAATAATATAAGTATAAAGATAGATAAAAATACTTATCGGGATAAATGGGGGTGCTCTCCCCCAAGCTGAATTTTGACGTAATTTCTCTTGATGTAGCTAGCAGGTGGCAGAGGTGTAGTTGAAAGTCAGCAGCATTCTGACAGCGATTAGAATGTCCTCCGTCTGCTAGTCTTCTTGATTCTTAAATTCTGTAGAGCTCAAATAGACAACAAAGCTTATGGAACTGATTAAGTGTTAGCATAAATATCTAGCCTTTATTATTTTGAGACTCCTTGATAAATATTACTCTCTGTTTTTATATTTTTTCTGTTTTTATAAAGCAGAAAAAATATTTATTTTATTTTTATGCCACCACAGTGAATGTACTTATGGGTTTTATGCTACTCGTATACTCACATGGGGCTTACTGTTTTTCATATTTTTATTTTCTTTTTAAGACAGCATGAACATGTTTAACTAAGTAAACTATTTGAAATAATTGAAAGGGAAAGGGTAACTACCAAGTTTACCTCTTGGCAAGGTGTTCGGTGTTTTTAAGTCCTCCGAACGGGACTCTCCAATTTCTTAATCGTCCTGAGGTTCGTTGGGTGGCGTAGTCGGTACTTCCGGCAGTGCCTCCTCTTCTTGTATAGTTATCTTCATTTTCCATACCTGACTTGGTGCTTCAATCTCCTCTGGATAATTCTGTTTAAACTCTACGTCTTCTGACCTTACAACTTCTCCTTCATAGTCTGCCCATCCGTCCTTGATGATCTGCCTTCTCTGGTTGCGGTTGCGTCTCTTTCTGACCTGCTTAGATTCTTCAACGATATAGTTAGGGTCAGTAAAATAATGGCGTACCTTCTCTGAGGGGAAGTGCATATGGACTTCTCCAGTTCCAATGTAGATAATCGCTTTAACGGTGCTGAGGAACGGTCTTCCAAGGATGATGGGTGGATCGTACTCGTCTTCTCCCATGTCAACAACTTGAAAGTCTGTGTAGACAAAGTGATCGTCTATTTTGACTGGGACATCAGATACTATTCCTTGAACTTCTCGAAATGTCTGATCTGCCATCTGGAGCTGAATGTATGTTGGTCTTAGTGGCATGGTCCCGAACAAGAGCTGATAAGTGACTGCGGCCATTATGTTGACGCCTGATCCGGTGTCGCAAATCGTCTTGTAGAAGTTGTATCCATTTATGGAGCAGTAAATGCTTGGCATTCCTGGGTCGTCCTTCTTGGTCAAAAACGGTGACTTCAGTTGGTGATCTTGGCCTCCATGGACTACAGTGACCATCTTAGCTGACTCGGTCCACACTTGCTTGTTCCTGTTCCTCCTGTTGGTCCTCTTCCTTGATTTACGTCTGGATTGATCTTGAATTTGTGTAGTCTTGTTCTTGAAGAAAAATGTTTCCTTCTTCCCTTTGACGTAGAAACTGATCCTGGCAGCACTGGCGTAGATGATAGCTCCCGTGGTGTTCAAAAATGGCCTCCCTAGGATGATAGGTGCTCTCTCATCATTCCCGGTCTCTACCACTACGAAGTCTGCTGGGGCATACAAGGTACCAACTCGGACACAAAGGTTCCTCACTATTCCTTTTGGAAAAGTTATCGTTTGATCTGCAAACTGCAAACACATGGTTGTCTCTAATAAAGGATATGTAAAGAATTTCTCATATAGTACCCTGGGTATAATGTTGACGCTAGAGCCAAAGTCACAGAGTGCTTCTGGGAAGTCCACCATGCCGATGGAGATCGGGATGACGGGGCGTCCTGGATCGCCTCTCTTGACCGGCAGAAGGTCAGTAGAGAATTCATTGACGGGGTTACTCCAATTACCTGCATCAAACGTATCTACAAGATTTGCAGATTCTAATCCTTCCAGTTGTGATGGTATACCGGGGTTAGTAGTAGGAACAGCAGCAGCTATTTGATTTAACTGAGATTCAATCATTTTATTAAAGCTAATTTGATTCTTGATGGAAGTAGAAAAATTATCCATTCTATTATTTATATTTTCTAGCATTTTATCATTAGATGCCAATTTCTTAGATAGGTTATCCATTAGCTTTCCTTGATTAGACACTAACTCTCTCAAAGGTGGAAAATTATTATTGTTGTTGTAAGAATTGTTACCTTGATAATTACCTGAGTAGTTAGGCCTCTGTTGATTCCAACCTTGATTTTGTTGAGGACGGTTGTAGTTGTTGTTGTTGTTGTTGATGATGTAGTTCACATCCTCAAGTATCTCAGGGCAGTGGTTGCCTGAGTGTCCAGTGTCTCCACACTCCTCACAAGTCATGTGAGAGTCATAGATGTGCATAACTTCTTTCTTGTCTCCAGCTCTATCATCGAGCTTCTTCATGAGCAGGTCTAGATTTGCAGACAGCATATCTACCTCTTTCAGCTGATGCATACCTCCATCTCTCTTGCGTGTCTGGGTCCTCTCTTCATTCCAGCTTTGATTGGACGCCATCTTCTCCACAAGAGCTGTGGCTTGTGGTATAGTAAGTGATAAGAATGCTCCTCCAGCTGCAGCATCCATGGTCTCTCGGGCACTGTTGCTGAGCCCATGATAGAATGTCTGCATCAATAGCCAACTCTCCATTCCATGATGGGGACATTCTAGGATGTAGTCTTGAAAGCGCTCCCATGCTTCTGGAACAGATTCATCATTTTGTTGCTGAAAACTTGTAATCTTCCCATGGAGAGCATTGGTCTTGCCCATGGGAAAGAACTTAGCCAGGAAGTTTGTTGAGCAGAGTGCCCACGTAGTATTCTTCTCCTTTGTAGCGTAGAACCACTGCTTCGCTCTTCCTAATAGTGAGAATGGGAAGAGGCGAAGTAGTACAGCATCTATGGAAACTCCTGCTATGGTGAATGTGTTGCAAATCTCCAGGAAGTGTTGTAAATGAGCACTAGCATCTTCGTGTGCCTTCCCACAGAACTGGTTGGATGGCACCATGTTGATAAGTCCAGGCTTGAGCTCAAAGTTGCCATCGATCTCTGCAGCAGGTCCAGTGCGGATGTTGTCCGTAGTGGGAGCTGAGAACTCGCGGATTGATTTGTTCGCCATGGCTTCGAACTCTGAAGACAAGTTCCGGTGATCTTCTTGATTGGATGAAGCTTCTTCGTGAAGTGTTGATGATTTCTTCTTGGCTCTCGTCTTCTTGAATAATGCTTCGGGATTGTCAACAAAATTTCCTGGAAGATGTCTTCTATTCATACATTCCCCTGCATAAGATAAAATAGAAAAATATCAGGGTAAAACTGTATGAGAGAATAGATAAGCTCAATCATATTAGTGATGCAAATGATAACTCAAAATCTTTTATTCTATTCCTGATTAGTAATCAACCTTCCCGGCAACGGCGCCAAAAATTCTTGTTGGGTATTCTTAACATCATTACTAAAAGTAGACTAAGTTCTCTAAATCTAGTAACGGTGCCAAAAATGCCAAACCTATCCCTCACACCACTTAAGCCAAGTTGTCATCCCCAGCATGATATGAGAGACGCGGTATTGAAATATGCAATTGCTCTTCTAAATAAATAATGAATGGGATCTGCAAGCACACAGATTAATACCGATGCAGCATTTTAACCGGGAAGTATTCCAGGTATCGTTATTTATATTTTTACCACTGGGAAGGGATTAGCAATCATCACTATGGATTACAGAATAGAATATGAGATTGAGCATCTATCATTGCATGTATAATTGAGAACATTATATCTAACTCATCATACAGGGATAAGTGTCACATAAAAGATATATGAAATAATAATAGTGACAAGGATAACTAATCTGATCTAGCCACATAATAAATATGATAAGCACCTCAATTAGATACTCTAGAAAGTCATTAGCATGGTATTAGAACGAACTACAAGAATATTCCCTAAGTTATTCTCAACTATATAGTCTAGCATTATCATAGTTAGTGCAAGCATACTTAGCAATCATTGTGAGACAAGACTACGCCCATGCATAGTGATATTAGCAAGGAATATGAGAAACATAGCAATCACTCCCCTGTAATAATGTTGCTCTGCCAGCCCAATACACGAGAGGGGGACTATATAAGAATCAATGAAGCTGTCACTATCACGAACTACCCCACGATCTGTCATATTGGGTACAATCGCAGATAAATATGGTATAAGCACCACGCCTACACAATATCTATCATTTACCCATGGATCCGATGGATAAACGCTATACGATCCTAAGCATGTATATAGATCGTATCTAACTAAGCCAAGTACATAACTATGATAAACTAAGAACAATATAATCTTGAATATAAGCAAATAGAGCAAAGTCATAAGCAATATATTGAAGTAGAACAAAGTCATATTCATAATATTGAAGAACAAAGATAATTAGAAAGCAATTAGAAACATAATTAGAGAATTACCGAGAATCCTCTTGACAGATCCGGAAACCAATCGAAGATTGACTCCTTCTAGTTCTAATCCTATGTAGCTATGCTAATCTAGATATCTAATTGATGTGGTGGCTCTAATCTTGATCAGAGGCTTCTTCTCCCTTGATGGAACAATAAATTAGGGTTGAGAGGCTCTCTCCTCCAGGGGCCAGGGGGTCTGGTTTTATAGTCCCTTCAAGTGAATATGGGCCCTTGGATCAAACCGACATAGATTGTATGGTTTAGATTCATCCTTTAGGTCGGTGGAGATCTCCCGCAAAGCAGAGTCCTGTTTGGACTCCAACAGGGGGCGGGCGCCCAGTAGGACAGGGCGGGCGCCCTGCCTCTGGCCCCGTTTCGCCTCCGCTTCGGTCTCGTGGCTTCTGGAGTCTTCTAGATGTAAGATAATTGCGCAGCACGTTAATATCTTTACGTAATCCTGACATGTGGGCCTTTCTTCCATATTTCCTGATAACCCCCTGCAGAAATAGACAAACACCAAAACTCGTGGAATTCTATCAGATAAAACCCTAAGTCTAGATCTTGATTCCATTTGGATCCTTTTCTTTATTTATTTGATAATTAAATTTGATACTTTAGGACCGTCAACAATTATGTCTATCTGAAGTGTCACCTATGCGGAGTGTGAAGAGGTTTAATATGAAGGGAAAGCTAGCTCCAAGGTATGTTGGCCCGTTTAAAGTTTTGCAAAGGTGTGGAGAAGTAGCGTATCAGTTAGAGTTGCCTGAAAGTTTATCTGGTGTGCATGATGTGTTCCATGTGTCACAACTTAAAAAGTGTTTGCGTCTATCCGAGGAGCAAATACCATTGGAAGAGCTTTCTGCTAAAGGTGATCTCACTTATGAAGAGTATCCGGTCAGAATATTGGAGACAGCTGAGAGAGTCACCAGAAGTCGGGTTATTAGAATGTGCAAAGTGCAATGGAATCGATATTCACAAGCGGAAGCAACTTGGGAAAGAGAGGATGATCTGAGGAAATCATATTCATATTTATTTGAGTAAGCCCTGCTCGATCTTGAGGACGAGATTCTTTTAAGGGGGTAGAATTTGTAACACCCAAAATTTGTTTTTGAATTAATAGGATTTAATTGGCTTCATTTAAGCATTTGGTGGGCATTTAATCTAGTAAATAAAATATTTTTTGTTGAAATTAAAATTTATCATAAGATTAGAAACTGTATATGCATTCATGCTGGAGCATACTTTATTTTATGCTTGATTGTTTTTGGTCTGAAGTTAATTGAAATCAACACTCCATTTGGAAAATATTTTGGAAAAGGCTTTAGAAAATAGAGAAGAGAATAGAAAAAAAAGAAAACCCCAGCCGAACCCCCCCTCACCCCGCGTGCGGCCCAGTTCTCCAACCGGCCCAATCAGCCAGGCAGGCGCGCCTTCCCCCTCCTCTCCTTCTTCAGCTGACAGCCGGGTCCCATTCTTCTTTCTATGACATGTGGGGCCCATGAGACAGCGCATCCCATCTTCTCCACCGGTCGGGGACGAGGCAGACTCGAATCCGCCGGTAGCAGATCCTGGTTTCTCAGGGATTTGATCTCCCTGAGTGCTATTTAAGCACCGTGGAGCCAACCGCGTATTCCTTTCGCATCTAAACCGCGAAAACGTGCCCTAGCTTCGTTTCTTTGCGATATTTTGGATCTCGCCGAGAGGGAGCAAAACGCCACGCGCCGCGAGCTCTTTCCCTTGCTCCTCGGCCCCTGCGAAGTACCCCAGCGAGTCCGCGGTGAGTTTCTCCATCTTCCTGTGCTCTCAGCTTGGTTTTTGGTGCACGATTTCGCGAGAACAAAGGACACCGGCGAGGTACACGGCGGCGCCCATGGCGGCCACCGTGCTGGCGCTCTGGGAGGTGGCCGGCCGCCGCCTGGCTCCCCTCTGCTACTTGTGGATCGTCCAATCGAAGATGAAGGGATAGGATTAGAAGACACCCCTTCGGCGGTCTTTTTGTTTAAGAGTCCCTAGAAGATTTCAAAATCAACCCGCAGTCCTTCGCGCCCCTGGAAAACACGTTTTGCTGAGAAGAAAGCGTATTTTTCGTCGGTTTAAAATAAAATACGTTTTCAGATAATTACAGATTTGCCATTCACAGTATTTTGCTCATAAAATATTCGTTTTAACTCCGTTTTTGTCCATTCAAATTTCGTTAGATTCGTATTTATGTGCTCTACATGTTAGAAGTATTTATTCACTATTTTGAAACTTTTTAATTCTGCAGTAGCATTTAATTAATTATTTCTATATAGGAAATCTTAGAAAATTCATATCTTCTACGTTTTAATTCCGATTTTCGTGAACTTTACGTTTCTGTGATCGTAGTGCTGCGTAGAATATTTTGATAAACTTTTATATTTGTTTTACCACTGTTTGGTGTATTGTTTTAATTATAGTTTGATTGCTTCGTGTATGATTGTCTACATTGGATTGCGTGTTGGTTATTGATGATTGGGATTAGGCGGTGAGCCGTACGTTGGTGATCAAGATCAAGCCTTTGAAGACCAGCAGCCTCAGAAGAGCTTTGATCAAGGCAAGTATAACTGGAGATTATCCTTGTTACCTATACACAATTAATACAATATATATATCATATGCATGTGTCCACCTTGATGACCTTAGCAAAATCATAGATGATTGTTATCCTGAATTCCTTGTTACCTATTTTGGATATGCATTTGGGTAGTTCTTGCTAGTGCTTGATTATAATCCATGATCTTGTAACATGAATGTTTGGATATACAATAAACAATAAAATAAGTTTTCTGGCAACTTGAACATAAAGGGTGGAAATAACTCTGGCTTTTGACAGATTGATCTTGACCCTCCATAAGGACTTATCCCTTGGCAAAAGCTGGGACAACTCGTACAACCATGAGGGCTATATGGCTCTGGCTTTAGCTCAGTATGAAGACCTTTTCTAGCTTGTTAGAGGTTACCCGAAAGAGCGGAGGGGCTGAACTGTTTTGGGTATAGTGTGGCCTCTGTCTGTATGTGTATAGGCTGCGAGTCATTGTGTCATCGGAAGGGGGGCTCTATATCTGTGCGCAAAGGAAATCTTGTGGCCCTAACATGTTAGACGAACTTTTCAAAGGCTTCATAGTGATCCCTGCCGACCTCCCTAAGAAGGGGTTAAGAGACTAGCTACCTCGGGCGAAAGGGTAAATCCTGACTCATGGGTAAAGATTTACAACCTCTGCAGAGTGTTAAATCTGGTATACTAGTCGTGCCCACGGATACTGGCGGCCCGAAAAACTAACGGAATAGATGGACACTGATGAATATGATTAATGATAATAAATGATGGTTTATTATGTTGTTTATATGTGTTGTTCTTAATTCTTGTATACATTGATCATGTGGTTATGGGATTAATTATGCTACCTTGATATTTGCTATCCAATGATTAATATGCTATCTACATATAAAAGCTAAATGCAGTCAATCCAATGTCAGCTTATTGAGCCTCATGAACCCCTGGTTATACTTGTTGAGTACGATATGTGCTCACTCTTGCAATTTTCCAACACCCCAGGTCTTGCTTATGATGATGATTGGAATGAGGATTACCGTTATGAGTATTAGGTCTGGAGTCAACCAGTCAACAATGTCCCTGTGTGGAGCTTCCATCGAGAGTGTTGTTTAATACTATTATCATTTTTGTGTAAGACTATGTGATTTATTATGTTCTGCTATGTAATAAATACTGCAATGTGCGACTATTCCTAGGGCACATATGAGTCTTTTATGCATCCTATTTTGTTCTTAAAATATGGGTGTGACACATTGAGTCGTCTAAAGCTAGTTTTATTGGAAGTTTCATATGAGTTCTACTTGCATTAATGGTGGAGCTGTTCCACGATGGAGTTTTATAGAGTTGAATTCGTGAAGCAGTCCCAAACACGTCATAAATAAGTTATCATATAATTATTTTTTAGATATAGCAGTGTGTCTAACACTAGTACAATAAAGCTCTGTAGTGGTGGTTCCAAACATATTTGCACAGGCGTTTTTAGACCCGCCAGCGTTGGGGGCAAGTGGAAATGAAAACATTCCACTAGCGGTTGGCTAAGACAACCGGCAGTGGAAATCCATTTCCACTGGCGATTTGGTAAAGAGAACCGCCAGTACCATTAGCGGTTTTTCTAATAAAATCGCTTGTGAAAAGTTTTCAAATATTCCCTCCCTTTTTCAAATGTTCCCTCCAAACCATATAATATATATTGGATCATATCAACTATAGGAACATATAATTTAATTATATCATACATTTATATACATCAATGTTTATGCTCGCAAAGGTAAAGTTAAATATATATACATCACATATTACATACATCAAAGTTTTCACCTCTGCTCTAATATTCATCTCGACTAAGGTTTAGTCTACTAATCTCCGTTAGCACTCTGTAGTCTAGCCTTGCTAAGACGCTGGTGGCATCGTGATATTTTCCTTCGCATGGAATGACTTCTTTCAAGATGAATGTACATAGGTCCTCAACTATGTTGTATAAAGCACTTTGGGTCATGTGCTTCACCTTTTCTACATCATAATTCTGGAAAGAAAGATTATAAACACCATATATTTATTACAATAAGTAATAGATTTGTAAATTCAATGACTGAACTACATAAATCACTATTAGTATATACTATCTTAGAAGGGTTACTGATGTATCTTCCATTCTCTCTTATGAACTCACACACGTAGAATCCATAAAGGGCCAATCCAGCTGGTTGCTTGTGGCACTACATGTAGGAAGGTTGTAGATGGTGAGGATCACTGGCCATCTGCTGTGCTTGCTGCTCCTCTCGGCAAATAGATTAATTCCATCAGTACTCAATGTGAACCTAACATTCCTTGGTTCATCAGCAAAGTCTCAGTGGTTGTCATTAAAATCTTGCCACTACTTGCCATCAGCTAGATGCCTTGGCTTCCTATCATTTTGTGCTCATCAGAAGCATGCCAGCTCATAAGTTTGACATCCTCTGGGTTAGCAAATAAACACTTCAATCGATCGACTACACGAAGGTACCACATCACCAAAGCAAGAACCTTTTTTTGTGCATAGTAGTCTACTTCTTTTTCTTTGCTGCTGGGTTTTGAATTCTGTTGGTTGTTCTTTTGGGTCTTCTTTCGCTTCTTTCTGGAGGCAGCACACTCTTCCTCTCTATCGTCTTTATCGTCTTGTACCTACTTGCACCACACTTTGGATAACTCTCCAAGTCCTTATAATCATCACCGTGATATAGAATACAATGATTTCTACACGCGTGGATCTTCTCGACACCCATAGTGAGCGGACTGATTAGCTTCTTTTGCATAGTACATGTTAGCAGGCAGTTTGTTCTCCTTTAAAAGCATGTCGGCGATAATACTCAATAAGGCATCAAAGCCAATATCAGACAGACCATATCTAGCTTTGAATACCAACAACTTTAGTACAGACTGTAGCGTCGTGAATTCTTTGGTACAACCCTTAGACTCATCTATAAAGGTTCTTCTGCAGTCTCCCTCAGGGCCTCCATACCTTTCATTAACAACATATCAGGATCCGTATGACGACGCAACATTGCCTCTAAGAATTATGCATCTTCCACAACCGTAACATCTGGCACAACATGTTCGCTATGGGGAAGAGGTTGTTGTGTCTCGTGTACGAATGGAAATCTGTTAGCAATCATACCTGGACCATCGGTGTCGATGTTCTCAGGGTTTCCAGTTATATAAGGCGCAGAGCTACCCTCACCATGCTTTGTCCAAATCAAATAATCCTTCATAAATCCTCGACAGACCAGATGAGAAGTGATTTGTTCAATGTCATCAAATACAACAATATTTTTGCAGTCTATGCATGGACAATGTATGTGCTTCGTCTTTGTTCTCCAAGCATGGTTCTCAGCAGTATGAATAAATCTATGTACCTTAGGTACATATGATGAATCTAGTCTTGATAAATTATACATCCATAATGACCTCTTCATCATTACCTAAATAGATATAATGAATTAATTATAATCAATGCAAAACAAGTATAATCTTCCAGAGATATTTATTATGCAATTTTTTGATCACCAACCTCATTCGAAGAAATCAAGATGAAAACCTCTCACTTGTATATTTTCCAATTTAAAGACCTCAAAGCAATGTTCGCTAAAAGGTAGAAGAATGATATGAACACAAAACCTCTTTCATATTTTTCATTAAATAAACACTAAATCTATTTCATATATGAATACATAGTGGATAATTAAATAGTGGATAATTAATTCAATTGAGAAATGAAAACACAAACTACATAATTTTAAAAACATACAAATTGAAAAATGTAGATAAAAACTACAAAATTTAACAAAGATAACAACTATTTCTTTCTCCACATAAATACGCAAGATAGAAATACCTATATTAATCTTGGATACAATAAAATGAGAAGCAAAAATGAAAAGGGAGAGAGGAGAGACATCATCTAACCATCTTAAGCAACCTCATTTGAGCAAATAAAGATATTAACCTAGCTACTCTTCTCTCTAACACATGGTGAAACGCAGGATCCAAAAGTGGCTTAAATTGAGCTACAATGAACAAAAAGAGGCAAGAGAGACATAAACTAACATTTCTTAGCAACCTTCTTCCAAGAAATGAAGATCAAAACCTCTCCTCTTGTATTTAGTGAAAATTGACCTCCAAAATAGCCTGCTATGAAAGGTGGCTGCGAGAAATAGCACTGCTCTTTTACACTGACGGTTTTCTTAACCCAACCGCTAGTGAAAGTGACTTATTTCCACTGGCGGTTCAGCTAAGTCGGCCACCAGTGTAAATCTATTTTCACTGGTAAATGATTTATTTTCGCTAGCGGTTTTCTTAATAAAACCACCTGTAATATTTGGTTTACACAGGCGGTTTATGAGTCGGGCCGAACATTTTTTTTTTTGCACTGGCGTGCGATAAAGGAGAGACACAACCGCCGCCGTTGAGCTTTTTTTACTAGTGTAAGAAAAGAGAGAAAAAATGTACTTCATCTAGATAAAACTCTCTTTGTATGATTAGCAACTCTATATGAGTCATAAAATTAAATGCCTTACAATAAAATTTGCATCGAGAGTGACTGAATTTCATTATGTATGATATGGAAACAACACAATAAAAAAATTCACTAATACTGGCCTAAACGGCCCTTTGTTATTACGGCCGCACCTTTCTTGATTTTTCGATGATATTTCATACTTTCAATCATAGTCAGCCATCGATCATTCGCTACGCTAGCTGCTGCTCGATGGGATGGCCAGCAGCCTCGATGTTGATGATGTACTCGATCTCCTCCGCGACTTCCTTCATGGATGGCCGGTTCTGCCGGCGCTCCTCGAGGCATCCCAACGCTAGAAACCCGAGCGCCTTCATGGTGTCGAGCTCGAGCTGCGTGGCGCCCTCCTTGATCGCCGGGTCCACGACGTCCATGAGCCTCTCCTCGTCCGCCACCCGCTGCACGTGCACGGCAAGGTTGACATCGTCGGCGCCACGGCCGAAGTCAATGGCGCGCTTGGACGTGAGCAGCTCGAGCAGCACGACGCCGAAGCTGTAGACGTCGCTCTTGTCCGTGAGCTGGTAGTTGCGGTAGTACTCCGGGTCCAGGTACCCCAGCGTCCCCTGCGCGCAGGTGGAGACGTGGCTCAGCCCTGGCTCCGCCAGCCGGGACAGCCCGAAGTCAGAGACCTTGCCGTCGAGCCGGTCGTCCAGGAGGATGTTGCTCGACTTGATGTCGCGGTGGTAGATGGGCGGCGAGGCCGCGAAGTGCAGGTACGCGATGCCCTCCGCCGTCTGGCGCGCGATGGCCAGGCGCTGGTGCCACCGGAGCGGCGGGCGGTTCATGGAGCCGTACAGGTGGTCGGCGAGGGTGCCGTTGGGGATGAACTCGTACACCATCAGCGGCTGCTCCAGGTCGACGCAGCAGCCGAGCAGGCGCACCAGGCTGCGGTGGTTCACCTGCGACAGCACGCGCACCTCGTTCAGGACCTGGTCCGTGGATTTGGTGTTGCCGAGCTTGGCGCACTTGACGGCCACGACCGTGCCGTCGCCGAGCACGCCCTTGTAGACCTCGCCGTAGCCACCGACGCCAAGGAGGTTGTCGCGGGAGAAGTTGCCCGTGGCGCGCTTCAGCTCGCGACCGGAGAAGTTCTTGGCGGTGCGCCCGCTCGTGTTGTTGGCGTTCAGGATCTCCTCGCGCTCCTTGGCCAACCTCTCTCGGGCGAGCCGGATGCGCTGCTGCCGGCGATAGACGAACAACGCCGCCGTGGCAACCAGCAACGTGCTGCCGAGGCCACACACCAGCCCTGCATTGCATCACAAACCAAACATTTTGTTTAAATTGATTGCTGAACTTTAATTTTCAAGGTGAGGAATTCTAAGCTAGTTGATTCATCAAAAGCTAGCCTTTGACTGCCCGTGTGTGAAATTCCTTTCGAGAATTGTCTTTAATCATGTTATAAATTTGATTTCTTAATTGGTACTAGCTCTGTCCCCAAAAGAATACAATTCTAATACAGTGTCACGTTTTACTACCTTAAGTTTGACAAATTATGGATTAAAAAAATATCCACATGTATGATACCAAATAAAGATCATTAAATTAATTACAAAATATACTTTCATAATAAATTAATTTAAAGTTCACTAGAAATTTGGTCAAACGTGAATCACTTTTCGTGGCACGCAACCCTTAGTTACATTCTTTTTATGACGGAGGTAATACATAATGCGATAGAGGTAAACATGGTTTAGCTTTTCTAGTCTCAGTATGGTGAACATGATAGATCCTCTCTATAAGTTTTGTCCTAAATGTCCCACTAAGTTTGACAAAAAAACAGAGAAGATATTTTTGATGAGCATTATAATCTACTTTTGGTGGAACACTTGAAAAGAGCGAAATTAGACAATATTTCAACAAAAGGATTTGCAAGCAAGACAAGTCGCAATGCAATGCAATGCAATGCAAAGATGACATCAACAGCTTCATTTGGTTATGCACCCAAATCAAGACTCAAATAGTGGGCTAGTCATTTGGTTTCCTATGTTTCTTGGAGTTGTGTTTCCAGTCGCTAGTAGGCCAGGGTCTCTCGCCAAGTCACTTTTTAGGCCTTGTTTAGTTCCAAAATTTTTTGAGAAATCGACATTGTAGCACTTTCGTTTGTATTTGACAAATATTGTCTAATCATGGACTAACTAGACTCAAAAGATTCATCTCGTCAATTCTAACCAAACTGTGCAATTAGTTTTTATTTTCGTCTATATTTAATACTCCATGCATACGTCTAAAGATTCGATGTGACGGGGAATCTGAAAAGTTTTGCAAAATTTTTTAGGAACTAAACAAGGCCTTAGAGTTGCGCTAAGTTATGTCTATACGAGGTTGTTGAATATATTCTAAATTCAATTATACATTATAAAGGCCGACTTCTGCCTCCGCTTCGCTCCGGCCCTCGCCGTCACTTGGGGGGTGCGGGGTGGGGGGGGCTGCCCCCCGTGGTACGGTACATATACTCAAATTAGGGTTCCACGGAATACACGATCTTGTAAGCCGCTGCATGGCGTTATAACCCAACTCTTGATAATAGTGAGGAGTGTTTGCTGGCTGGCACCCGTGGTTTTTTCCCTTCGCATTGGAGGGGTTTTCCACGTTAAATCTTGTGTGTCCGCTGTGTTTTGATCTTGTGTTCTTTGTCGTTTATCTGCCGTCATTCACAACAGAGGGTTCTAGGGATTTGGCATACTCTCTTGTTCTCTCTGTTTTCGATTTTCTCTTATCTAATAAAACTTGCAAAAAAAAACTTTTACAAAATAGACAAATAGGGACATAGTCGTTGACAGTGGCGGACCTGTATATGCCGGTAGGTCCACGACATACCTTGGGATCTGGCCGTAATAAGTATACGTATGTATATAAAAAAAACTTACGTATCCAATCTTGCTAGCTTGTTAACGAGGAAGTTTCGCCTAGCCACATATACACACAGTCGATAGCAAGCATCAAGGGGCAGACCAATACGGTGAGTCGACGCCTAAAGCCTAATCATAGATTCCTACGGCAATCATCCCAGTGTGTGGTTTCAAACCGTCGTGATGTCAAGTGCTCGACTCGCTGCGGCTGAGACATGGGCGAGTGGCGGCGGCTTGACGTGCAAACACCGATCTCGCGACACCAAGCGAGAGGCCAAGCACGGTTTTGCGATGCCCCATGGCCAGTGGAGCCAAGCGCTGTGGAGGCCAGAAACTGGCAAGCGGCAAGAGGTTTGCACTTTGGCATAATAATCCTCTCTTGTTTATATCTTCCTTTTGCTACACCGAAAGGTTGGAGAATTTATCACAACTCACCTATCCAGTTATCTATTTCTTCATGTGCTGCATATTGATCTCTTTTATTACATAGAAAATATATATTTGATCCTTTTAGTTAGTCGTCTGCAAGCTGATGCATGGATATTAGACTTAAAAATTGGATCTGCAAGCCAACGCATGAAGCGCTAAAACTATTTATTAGATTACTGATCACAGGTGAAACCTGGAAACTAGAGTCTGAGCTTATAGACTCTGCTGACCACTTACAGTATACTCCTCGGCGTTCAAATGGTTTTAGAGGCACATCCATAATTTTTTTGTTTGAGAATACGGAAGTCTACTGGTTGATGGATTATCTGGCACACACCAGCAAATCCATAATAAAAATTATACCAAATTGTATGAAAAAAATAATGGCAATACCCTGACTAGTAAAAATTCTAGGTCCACCACTGGTCGTTGATCTGGATCTAATAGGCCCATAGTTGTGTCTGCTGCCAATGCCAGCCGCCAACTTTTGCAAAATTCATCAGCGGAGTAGACATAATAAAGATAACAGTACTTAAATAAATGGAGAAACAGTCAAAATCTTATCCTTCATATCAGGATATGAGTAATGCCCTATTTGTCTATGAGCCCCCAAAGTTGACCATAGGGGTGTCAAAGGGCCCAAATTGAGGCTGACGTATACCTACTTTCCCTTTATCATGCCATTTAAGTACAAAGTACTACTCGTAGACTCCCTGTAAAGAGAGTTGTTTTGGATAAAATTTTAAAGTTGCCGAGTTTAGAAATGTGAAAACTATATAATTATATTTGTCTTGAAAAATATTTTCATAAAAGTATACATATATCACTTTTTTATAAATATTTTTATAAAAATAAGAAGTCAAAATTATATTTTAGAGAACATGTTGTTGTCCTAAATGATTTTTCTTATAAATATGGAGGGAGTATCAAATATGTTCAATGCGAGTACCCACTGTCTGCTGAACTAGATGAGTCAAAAGGGTTGCTTCTTTTGACCATACCACTACCTCCTATTATCCAATTCGTCATATGAGGGATTTGTACTACGTTGACTTGAATGGTAATCTGGATTGTCGTAGAAATTTTAGCAGGTACTGTATATCTGTACCTTCACGCGTGAAAGGAGGGGAAAAAAGAAGAGAAAACAGATATCTGTACCATTAAGAACGATCCATTTTAACGACTGACTTTCTGCTCTCCTTATAGAGTCAGGGGTACCAGGACTCCAGGACTCGCAAATAAATTCAATCAGAAGACACACGGCAGCTAATTAATCATTCGTGTCAAGCAGTAACTGAACAATTTTTAGGCTACGAGACTTGTTGAACAATCTAAACAACAAGCAGAACAGGAAGAAACACAGCTACCTGCAATGAGAGGCGCATGGTTGGATCCTCCGCAGTTCCCAGCGATCTGACAATCCGAGGGATCTGCATTAAATCAAACAAATTAACACAAGTGTTCCGTCTAATCCAGAACTTGTCCTTCCTTGCGTCTTCAAAAAATTCAAGAAATTAATGATTAAAAAAAACGTACTCAGCTGGCACGCGCCGGCGAGAGGGCTCCAGGTGAGCCCGGACACGCAGAAACAGCGGCGGACCGAGCCCGCGCTGGCGCCGGACGGCGTGTTGAGCGGGTCGTCGGCGCAGGTGGCGTTGGCGCCGTCCTCGCAGTCAGCCTGCGTGCGGCAGAGCGGCTCCCTGGGCGTGGCCCACTGCAGCTCCAGCCCGAGGCGGCTGCCCCACGTGTCTGGCGGCTGCGTCGTCGGGTCGAGCCCCACGAAGCTGCGGTACGCGCTGCAGAACCGCGGGGAGACCCGGATGCTGTAGGACGTGGAGGATCCCCCGGCGACGAAGGTGCAGCAGAGCGGCAACGGCGCGCACGCCGACGCCGTGGACCCCGTGGCGTTGGCGTAGACGTGGCAGAGCGAGTTGGACGAGCAGTTGAGCGGCGACAGCAGCAGGTCCTTGGTGCAGTTGAGCAGCATGATGGTGTTGGACGAGCTCACGTTGAACGGCAGCGACGCGTTCAGCTGCACCCCGCGCCCCGCCGGCGCGCCCTCCGACACGCAGCTGCTGCCCTGCGGCTGCGACACGAAAGGCGCCGGCGAGACCACCAGCCGCTGCGCCGCGGGCGTGATGGACGTGATCGGGTAAGACGTGCCGTTCAGCGCGTCGAACACGAGCGACGAGTTGGCGGCGCACCGGACCTTGTACGCCGGGTCGCCGCAGCCGTCGCCCGTGCTCAGCGGGTACGGCACGGCCGTCGTGCCGCACGGCGGGCACACGCGCGCATGGCTCGCCGGCAGCAGCAACACCAGCAGTAGCGTGAGCATGGCGATACTACCCAGCTCGGTGAGGAGGACACGGCTCAACCTCCGTGTGCTCGCCATTGCTGAATGCTTAGCTTGTGTTGTGTCTCCTCGCGCATGTCGTATGGCGGATGAATTATTGTGTCTTTTATTAAGGGAGGAGGAGCAGGTTTGACTTGTTTTATTGGCCTGCCCGTCGCCGTCAACCTACATGATTTTGGACTTGTGATGAATGCGATTGGAGAATTTCCACAAACGATTCTATACAGGAGGGAAAGCATCATGTGAGCGTGGGTGTTTAGTCTCTGCTCGTTTGTTTGATATGCATCAGACTTTTTTAAAAAATGTACTGCAAATTACCATATACTCCCTCCATCACAAATTATAAGTCATTCTAACAATTTTAAAAGAGTCAGTACCTCAAATTTAACCAAATTTATATAATAAAATAATAAGTATTATGATACCAACTCATTAGATTTTTTTTAATTATATTCTCATAGTATACTCACTTTATGTTATAAATTTTAGTATTTCTCTCTATAATTTTGGTCAAACTTGAAAATATTTTGACTCTTCAAAATCCTTAAAATAACTTAGAATGGAGGCCGGCGCTTGGCGTTTGCCGTCAACGATCCTAGCATCTCCCCTGCCGAGGTGGCGCTACCGACGCACCGTGCACGCCATTCTCTCGTGCCGGTGGATGTGATCAGAAGCAATGATCGAGTCTCATCCTGAATCTCTTCTCTGATATGTCTTTTTATCACCTTGTTTAGGAAGAATATCGCAGAAATTCTCAAGGAAATCACCTTCAGATTGATTCTGAGGTACGTTAAATCACTTTGTTCTTTTGCTTCTTTGTCGCTTGTGGAGTTGAGCACAAGGAGATTAGTTTATTTTTTGAAGCAGGAAAAGTCATATGTACAAATGTTTAGGTTCAGATACCTCAAAGATTGTAGTCTTAGGTGCTCTGCAATTTATTCCTATGTGGATCGGTTCTTGGGCCAGGGTCCTATTCGCCATTCATGCCGAGAGATGTTCAAGCTGTTGGAAATTAACGGATAAATAATCTCTGGCTCGAGCCGTTACGAAGGGGTACAGGGTGAGGGGTCAAAGATCATTCCCTAGCCGAGTTAGTCGGAGGCTCGTGGGGGTATCCCACGTACGCGCGATGATCGGTAGTGCCCAAACCAACCAATCGTTGCGCCCTGAGTCGAACAACGCAATATGAGTAGAGGGATCCGGCTTCTCTTTAGGTTATGGCTTAGAGAGAAACAGTTCCCCAACACTTCCTCATCCCGATCTAAAAAGGACGCTGGATCGACCCGAAGGCCGCCGCCCTTCTTCCCCAACTCCGACACCGGTGTTTGTTGGCGTCCCGAAGGCCAACGCTACCCCAAATCCTACAACCACATTGACTTCACCTACACGTCCCTACTCCACCACCGATGGCGGAAACATCAAGGTCCATATTTTATTGAATGCTATTGATGTGATCTATTGACTAGGCTAGATCATCTAATTGTATTGATGTGCCCCACCGTCTTCCGTGCGAGCGCTGCAGTCGAAGCCGTCGCTGCCCTAACTGTCTCTGGTGGCCGGCTCGTGAGAAATGTGAAGGAAATAAAATTGCTAGGGTTTTTCGGCTGGCTAGGGTTTTGCTCTACTCGCGGGTGTTCATAACCGTTGGATCGGATCAACAGCTGAGATCAATTGGGCCATTAGTTGGGCCAGTGGGTGCGTGCACACTACGTGAAAAGGCGGCCCAGGCCCGCCGCACTTGGAGCCCATGCGGGAGTGCAGGTGGCCATGATGGACTGGGCCGAATGCGTACAGTGTTGGGTCGCCCTGTTATTTCATATTTTAATGAATTATTCACTAGGCCTCTGACATTTTATGGGCCGAATTCATCATATTTGCGTGCTTTAACATTTTTCAATGCATTATGGTTTGCATTATTTTTTCTGCAGCACTGTTTTATGATTATTTATGCTCATAATGATGTTGTTTTCCGCTGCTAATTATGTTTAAATTCTTTGTTTAAAATGGAACCAACGGGAAATTTTAATTAGAGAATTACTTTAAGTGTATCACATGTATATATTTTATGACCAACATTGATTTTATATGCATATGTCACAAATTTATAATTATGATTATGGGTTCTTTCTCATTTCTGCCCAAGGGTGATGCGAATTAGAGCTGTCATTCAAGTTTTTAATCAGACCAACGTAGGGTTATTTACATGCTTGATATTATTTAAGTTGTTACTAATATTGTGTTGGTTTATTTTATTCAGCTAAGGTTTCGCCTCTCAACCGTCCGCTCAACAACTTCACCCCTCTCAATGGCACTAACTTCAAGTCATGGAAAGAGAAGCTTGAGATCTGGCTCGGGGTGCATGAGTTGGATGTGGCATTACGTGAGGATCAGCCAGTTGCTCCTACAGCTCAGGGTGATAATGATCCCACCTTGGCTGCTAGGACAACCAAATATGAGGAAAAGCTAGAGAAATGAGAGGGTTCCAACAGGTTCGCTGTAAAGGTCATGCAAAGGAACATTACTGCTGCCATAAGGGCAGCCATTCCCAGTTTTGATGATGCTAAAAAGTACCTAGCAAATATTGAAGAGAAGTTCCAAAGCTCTTCTAAGGCTGAGGCTTGTACTTTGATTATGAAACTGGTTTCAACTAAGTACTCAGGGTCCACCGACATTAGGGAACATATCATGGTGATGGTAGATATGGCCGAAAAACTTAAGATCGTAGATATGATCATCTCTGATAATTTCTTCGTGCACTTTATCATGACTTCACTTCCAAGTCCAAAATTTGAGGTGTTTAAAGTCAACTACAACCTACTAACTGAAAAGTGGAATGTGAGTGAGCTTAAGTGTGTAAAGGAGGGGTGAAGCAAAAAAAAAGAGGAGTGTGACCCGGGCGGGGCGACGGGCGAACCGCCTCCGGGGACTTTCCGGCCTCTCTCCGGCGAGCTCGCAGGTCCTCTCGTGACTACGCTTGGCGGCTAGCTTCGGTTGACGACACCGAATCCTCTGCCCGGTGAGTTTCCCTCCTCTCTAGGGGTGCGCACCCAGGGGTTGTGAGGTTAGGGTTCACCATGGTTGGGGGATTGAGACTCTATGATGTTTGCGATGATCCTGCGACCTGGTTTTGTCCAGCGGATGATGCTTTCCTTTGTGTTGATTATGACAAACAAATTCATGAAGCTAATTTCCTGGCTAAAAAACATCATCGCGTCAGTACGCGCCATTTGGATTCTCCTGGTGGCAGTTCGAAGAGATTGCTCTCCAATGTTGATCCAGGAATTGTAGAACCTACAGGTCGGAGTGCTAATCTGAATAAGGATTTGTGAAATGTCTTACCAAATACAGGTGAACAATTGGAGTCGATTCCAATGGGAGCTGAGTGGGATGGGGGTCGTACTGATTTTGGTTTGAACAAGGAATTACTCTGTCACAATGATTCTAATGGTGAGCCCACGGAAGTTCATCCTGATGCTTTGGGTATGACGACAGGGGAGTCGTCGCACAACCCAAGCATTAGGAAGATGATAGGGATTGGCAATGTTGATTCCAAGTATGAGATATCTATTAACTCTTCTGGCTCAGATTGGGATAAAAATTGGCCCCAACTGGGCTCCAATTCGGTGAACAAGAGAGGGAAAGTGGGGAGACAGATTGTGCCAGTGACTTTAAAAGATCATTCAGGATATACTCTGTCAACGGCTGGGGGAAAACAGAGGGTGAAGAGACAGTTAGAGGAAGAGTTACGGCAATGCATTTTTACACATTCATCACAAACAGAAATGGAGGATTTGAACTCTGCCTGGCAGAACTTAGAATTAGCCTTGGGGAGAATGTCGTCAGTCCAATGGGGTTGTGCGTTGGAAATGCAGGAACGGTCAGAGGAGGATAAGTAGGAGATGATAGGGGATCTGATTGACCATCGTTTTGATCACTCCTGGATTCCTAATGGGCCGGAACATGGGCCAGGATGGTTTTGGATCCCTAAAGGAAACATCACAATGGAGACCTGCTATCCGGCCCAACAAAATGAGATCAGGCGTTTTGGATACCTAGCTAAAAGGGTCCGACGTCTTCCCCCCCTGCGCTGCTCTCCCAGTCCTTTTCCAAGATCGTGGAGACTGGGATGGCGAACCGTGAGCAATTCAGGCCGACAAAGAGAAGGCAGGAGGATTGGAGGACGGAGGGATGGATGGAGGAGGATGATCTTCTTCAGGAAGACTTCAGACATGAGCAAGATCTGAGATGCCAACTGCAGAGGGACTCGAGATTCCAAGAAGAGGGCTTCAAGGGGCGAAAACAAGAAGGTATTAATCCGCAAGCTTTGATCCCTAGTGGTCCAGATCATGAGAGGAGCTTTCGTGGCAAAACTTTTGTGGGTGGCAGAGGGGATGGCCATCAAGGGGGGAGATTTCAAGCACAGAATCTAGGACAACAAAAGGGGTGGTCTCAAGGTCCAAATCCTCAGGGTAATAGAAACCTGGGCTCTGGGGGACGTGCTACTGGGAGTTCTGGAGATATGCAGGTGGATCAGAGGCTAGGCCAGGGTATGAGCAAAGAGGGAGATCTAGGGCGTAATAGCAACAAGGGACCACGGGTTCCTAATCCAGATGTCAAATGCTTTCGGTGTCTAGGCTCTAGACATTTTCAAGTGGATTGTACAAATGAGCCGGTCTGTTACAAGTGCAAAGAAGTAGGTCATATGGCAATAGACTATAGGAAAGCTGAATACAAAAAACTCAAGATGTTTGGTTTTGGAGTGCTGGGTCAGGGGTTCTATACCATGAATTTCCCAGAGGCAAAAATGAAAACACATCAGAACACTGGATTACTTGTTATCCTGGCTGGGGAGGCTACGGAGGAGAAGGTGGATAGGGAATTGAAGAATTTGGTCAGGGAAGAATGGGACTTCAAGGTCAAGCAGATACATATTCATGAGTTTCTAGTGGTTTTTCCTGACAAAGTCTCGCTAGAAGCTTTCTCCAAGCTCTCTAAATTCCAAATGTCTTTGTATGGCTTGAAGGGTAAAGTGGAGAAAACTGCAAGGGCATATGACACTTCTTCTATCTTACACACTGTCTGGGTGAAGATCCATGGGGTTCCTGATTTGGCTAGGGATGTGGATTCTATCAAGGAGATTGCTGGTCTAGTTATTGAACCTCTAGTGGTGGATGAACTTAGTATCATCAAAGAAGATCCTATTAGGGTACAGGGGAGATGCAGAAATCTAGGGGCTATCAAAGGGGCAATAGAGGTATTCTTCAATGGTAGTGGTAAACTCATCAAATTTGAGGTAGAAGGAGGAAAACCAGGATCTGGAAAAGGGGGGATGGGGGGCCCACCAGGTTCTGACCAATTTGATGACAAATCTGATAAAGACAGAGACAAGCATTCCAAGAAAGACCAAGCTAAGAAGAATATGAGTAAATTTGACAGAGTTGGTCAAACTGATAAAGAAATGGATACTAATCATGAAGATTCGATGGAGGAAGATCTGGAGAATCTACAGGGTAACTCTGGTGTGAATGAAGAGGATTATGAACAGGTAGTAGCTACCCCATTAGCAGTGTTTTGTCCAGGAGTTGGTGTGGTGGATCTACAGGCTGGAGGGCAGTTTTATGGAGATAGAGTGAGTGGAGACTCTAGGGGTATGATTTCAGATATGACATAGGATGTAGGGAAAGGTGCTGATGGCTCTAAAGATAAGGAACAAGGAAGTTCTGGGGGTATGATTGAGGGGTCTAAAGTCTTAACCCAATCTGATGCTCAGATTTTGGTGCATGGTAAAGAAGGGTGCTATCTAATGGACAAATGCAAATGGCCCAAGCTAACCACCCCCAAGGAAAAAGAATGCCAGGCAACAGAGGAGATGGAAGTCCTTACTCAGGAGGAAACTTTGGTAAAAATCCAAGACTCTCAGAATATGCAGAAGACAAAATTAAATGGGGCAGGGTGCCCAGAAGACATGATGGATGATGAATCCTTTATGGACAAAGATAGTGAGGGAGAACAAACTGTGTGGCAGGCTCCTAAATCCAGGAAAATTAAAAAGTCCAAGAAAGTGGTGATGGCAACAAGAACAAGTTCTAGGGTTCCAAGGGATGGGATTCCAATTGCTAAGAAAGTTGCACAAAGGGCTATGGAGAAAAACTCATTCACAGGTACTAACAGTAACCCTTTTACAATTTTGAATAATTGTCGAAGCACTTGATAAGTTCAAAATATTCAAGGCTGAAGTAGAAAATCAGCATAACTTAAAGATCAAAGTGGTAAGATCAGATCATGGAGGGGAGTATTATGGGAGAGCTGCTCCATATGGACAAATCCCCATTCTTTTTGCTCATTTCCTTCAGGAAAATGGCATTGTTGCCCAATATTCAACTCCCGGTAAACCTCAGCAAAATGGAGTAGCTAAGAGGCATAATCGCACCCTAATGGACATGGTTCGAAGTATGCTATGTAACTCCATGTTGCCAGTGAGTTTGTGGATGGAGGCATTAAAGACAACCGCACATATACTAAATAGGGTTCCTAGTAAATTAGTCCCTAAAACACCGAATGGTAGAAAATCCAACATGAATTACTTGCGTCTGTGGGGCTGGCCAGCCGAAGCTAAATTATTTAATCCATATATTAGGAAACTGGACCTAAGACTATAAGTTGCCATTTCATAGGGTATCCCGATAAGTCTAAGGGGTATCATTTTTACTGGACAGATCATACCACAAAATTTGCAAAGACTAGACATGTAGTCTTCTTAGAACATGATGGCTTAAGTGGGAGTTCTGAGCCTCGAAGCATTGATCTTAGGGAAATACGGGATAATGTACCATTACCGACATTCCATGAGAACTTTGTTGCTATGCCTAGAACAATTACACCTTCATCTGAGAACTTACCTCCACATCCAGCTGAGGACTCTAGTGCTGCACCCACAGCATAAAGTACAAAGAATGATCACCCACTTGAAAATATAGGGACAAATAGCTCAACACCTGATGATGAGGTGACTAATGATGAAACTGAGCCTATGCAAGCTGATCAAACCCTTGTGACAACTGAAGAGCCTGTAAGAAGGTCACAGCGACAAAGAAAATCTACCATTCTAAATGATTATGTCATGTACATGTATGAAAATGTTAATGACATAGGACTAGCTGATGATCCTAGAACATATAAAGAAGCCATGATGAGCCTAAACTCATCTAAATGGTTGGAGGCCATGGAGGATGAGCTAAGATCTATGAGCTCTAATAAAGTCTGGGACTTAGTAGAGATTCCCGATTGGGTCAAAACAGTAGGCATAAAATGGGTAAACTAAATATGACTCCAAAGGGAGGGTCAAAAAGTTCAAGGCAAGACTTGTAGCAAAAGGTTTTACACAGATAGAAGGGATTGATTATAATGACACTTTCTCTCCCATCTCATCGAAAGATTCACTAAGAATTGTCATGGCACTTGTTGCTCATTATGATTTAGAGCTACATCAGATGGATGTTAAAACTGCATTCCTTAATGGTGACTTGCATGAAGATGTATACATGGCTCAATCGGAAGGTTTTGCAGTGGAAGGCTAGGAACACATGTTTTGCAAATTAAATAAATCTATCTATGGACTTAAACAAGCGTCAAGATAGTGGTACATTAAATTTGATAATGTGATTTGGAAATTTGGCTTTACTGAAAATAAAAGGGATAATTGCATACATATTAAGATCAAGGGGAGCAAGTTTAATATCCTAGTACTTTATGTGGGACAACTGCTACAAAGTCTGCTGAGAATGGAGTGCTTGTGGTTTGCGCTTGCGCATGTCGACATGTGTTCAAGTCAAGAGTCATCTGGGAGAGCAAATCAAAACAAAGCCTGATTGTGACGGCAAGAATGGCGTGGTGGCGTCCCTACTGGCGATCGGTTTGTTCACCGCCTCCGGTGATCTGAGGAAGACATCGGCGTCGTTCGGTGTGTGTTTGGCTGTGGTGGAAGTTTCTGAACTCTGCTATGGATCTCCCTGGTCTTAACTTCCGTCCAGGCAAAGTAGTGGAGGTAGAAATTCGTCGCCGCCATGGTCTCCCAGTTTGTCATGACCCTTGTTGACGGTTCTTAAGTATCAATTTTAATTATCAAATAAACAAGAGAAAGGACCAATATGCAACCATCACCTAGAATTAGGGTTTGATCTGACAGAATTCCACGAGTTTTGTTGTTTATCTATTTCTGCAGGGGGTTATCAGGAAATAAGGAAGAAAGGCCCACATGTCAGGATTACATAGAGATATCAACGCACCGCGCAATTTTACATCATCTAGAAGACTCCAGAAGCCACGAGACCGAAGCGGAGGCGAAGCTGGGCCAGGCCCAGGGCGCCCGCCCTGGTAGCCTGGGCGCCCGCCCCCCTGCTAGAGCCAATTCAGGACTCCTTCGCTCAGGATATTCCACCGACCTATTGGATCAAGAAAAACATAGTACCACCTCGACTATCGACCCAAAAACGCATAGAAGGGGAGGACTATATAAGCGAGGCCCCCCTGGCCCCTGGAAGACATGAAGAAATTATCATAGAGACTGAGGGGTGCCCTCGAAGGAAAACCTCTTCTCTAATTAATATTTCTTTTTAGGCTTAGCAATCAATGTAAGGTAGAAATAGATCTTCTAGTTTCTACTAGATTGAGAGAGATAGAGTGGAGGTGTAGAGTGGAGGAAGCCCGGCCTGTCGGTGTCTACTCCAAGCTTGTACCTGCGGGATCAAGTTCTCCTAACCCGAAGCTTGCTCCTAGGATTCTTCAGTAATTCGACTTCTAAATTCTAGTAAGTTCTTGTTTTATTGTTCTTATGGTTTATGAGTTTACTTTAATCTCTTCGCGTAGAGTTTAGAGTAATCATTGCTGGCGTAAACGTGGTGTTTAGGCCGGGGTACTCATAGATATTCCCTAACTAGCTGGACCGTGGTAGTAGTGAGGAACATGACATTTCCGAGCTACCTTTGTAGATCACATCTCGTTAGCAGGAAGGATAGGGTTTATAGGTGTGGGTTGAACATCCTTTGTGGTGTCTAGATTCCGTTAGCCTCCCCATTAGAGCAGTAGATCATCCTTACCAAGGTTAGAAGGAGACTACGGTTGCAGTCTTCTCTATTTATCACTCACATCGAAAGACATTCTTTGTGCCTAAAGGTTAGTAGTAGTAGACCGGTTAGTCAGATGCACTCTTTCTCCTAGTGGTAAAAAAAATAAATACGATACTCTGGATAATTTCCCGGGTGAAATGCTCACCGATATCCGTGCGCTTGCGGATCAATTCCTTATTGCGTTCCCAAATATCAACAAGCATTTCTGGCGCTGTTGCCGGGGAGAAAGATGGTTGTTGAGATAACCTGTGTCTTGCTATTAGCTTGTATCTATACTTTTATCTTTTCTTATCTTTTATATCCTTATGGAAAACCAAAATTTATATTTCTTTACTCTTACCTTATGGAAAACCAAAATTCTAAATCGATCCATGAGTCTGCAATCCCTTTAGCAACTGACCTTTTACCATGGGAATCATCACAGCCTATTCAAACACCCCAGTATAAGTTAAGTTCTAGGTTGATTGCCATGATTCAAAACTTATCTTTTTCGGGAAAGGAAGACGAAAATCCTTACCTTCATATTAGAGATTTTGAGCAAACATGTGATTGTCTTCGCATTGAAGGCATTTCTGATAAAACTTTACGTTGGAAGCTTTTTCCTTTTTCTCTAAGGGGAGAAGCTAGACAATGGTACAGTCAGAAGGTAAGTCAACAACAAGGTGAATGGGGAGTTTTACGAGCCAACCTTTGTCTAGATTTTTATTCCCTTGACCGTATAGCCGACCTTAGACTCGAAGTCCTATCTTTTAAACAAAAAGATAATGAAACTTTGGGAAAATCCTGGAAACGTTTTTCTGATCTTTTAGAATCTGGTCCAAACCTTAATCTTGAAGACCCTGTTCTTTTATTTCACTTTTTTCGAGGTCTTCAGAAAAATCACAAACAAATGCTTCACACAATGTCTAGAGGTTTGTTGACACTTCTTAACGCAACCACCGGATATCGGCGACGGCGCCAGAAGTGCCCTGGTAGGGTAACTCTATTTACTATTGGATAATTCCGCAAGCGCACAGAATGTACCGCTGTAGCACTTCACCAAGGAGTATTCCAAGGTATCGTAATTTATATTTTCCCAAGGGAAAGTGGCTAAGTGTGTTTAACAAAAAGGGGAATGAGATTCCTTGAGTTATCTAGTATCAACTAGTGAATAAGGGTGGTAAATAACGAATAGGAAGGGTAGTGGTGAATCCAAGGTCCTATGCGAAAGGTAAATGGTAGAGTTAGCTAGGTGGGAGGACAACGAGTGAGTAAAGGACTCCTATGTATCTAACTTGACTTCTGTGACTTACTTTAATAGATAATTGCCTTAACTACGCTAGAGCCTTACTAACTGTGTGCGAGGGATAGCCGAGCTGGTAAGACGCTTAGAAGGTTTTTCACCTAACCCCTTACCGAAAGCGACTATTGGGCTTATGGACGCCTTACCTTTTAAGAACTAGCCTGTACGTGAGGAGAACCTAATGCCGCCCACGATCTGTCACCTACTAGGGAGTGCGCTCCTACTTTCCGTTCAAGCCAGCGGTAATCAAAGGTAATCTTAAGTATGAGCACCACGCTCACACTTAATCCTACAACGCTAACTAGTTGCAGCTAGCTAGAGCTCCTATACAAGATAGGACGATGATGCACACACAGGAGTGGTTACAGGTCACTAACTTCACTAAGACAACTATATTACTAAAGTAAATGCACAACAAGACTAAAAGACTTGCACTAAGTAAGAACTCAGTAAAGTAAAGTAAGAATAATATATTAATAAAAGGAAAGTCTTACAAAAGTAGAAACGTACAAGAGCTATACCAGACTCTCCAGAAGACGACTCCGGAGACCCCGAGCTTCGCTCGACTCGACTCTAACTCCCACTCTAGACTAACTACTACTCTACTTGTATGCTTGGAACTTGTAATGCACTTGGCCTTGGAATTGCACTTGAAATGAAGGATGGAGGCTGCCTTTTATAGAGGGAGATGGAGTAGGGGTTACTCCATCGCCACGTCATCGATCCGCGTGACATCTTCTCTCCACCCTTGGATCAAACCGACCTCACAACCGCCATTTGATCAACGGCAGGGGCAAATCAACATGTGGGACATGTGGGGAAGGTCGGTGGGAGGCCACCGACCCTGGAACCGCCTTTGATGTGGGGTCGGGCGACCCCACTTCTGGGCCTCTGGGCCCACCAGCAGTGTCCACAGGGGTCCCTTATGTCGGTGGACTAGGTGGCACACCTGGGTCCCACCAAAGAGGGGTCGGGCGACCCCCTCCCTGTGGGCCCAGGGTGTCACCTGTTGTCCCCTCGATCTCCTCTTGATGATTCTGATGTTGGCTTTGTCAAATAATGTCTTGAATTTGTTGTTCCTGCATAAACAAGCTAAGAGTACAAGTGGAACTAGTTATGGATAAAATATGTTCATGTCATGTCGTTTCCTCTTGCAACCGAGGCATGTTGACGGTGTTTTGTATGTGGATTTCTATGGTATATCCACCGTCAACAAGCTCCCCCAAGCTTAACCTTTGCTCGTCCCGAGCAAACAATCAAACTTA
Organism: Sorghum bicolor; assembly: GCF_000003195.3. Taxonomy (NCBI): domain Eukaryota; kingdom Viridiplantae; phylum Streptophyta; class Magnoliopsida; order Poales; family Poaceae; genus Sorghum; species Sorghum bicolor. Next base: position 19,583,514 of record NC_012876.2, on the reverse strand, counting down.
GCCTCGGTGGATCAGGTATTGTTACTATGTTCACATTTCAAGAGTACCATGTGTACAACAAAGTTCTTCTCTTTGCATGAAAAATTTAGCTATGTAAACTTACCCCTATTACCTTAGTCCCTTATGGGGCTTATGGCTTTTCCTTTGTCTTAGGTGGTTGAGAGACAGAACAGTTTGACTTGAGCACTAACTTTCTCATTCTTAGCAAGTTTCATATCAGAGGTTTTGTGATATTTTCAAAAGAAAGCTTAAATGTTCCTCTTATGGTTCTCTCATGTCACTCAAATGGTGTATGATTCCTCACCAAGGCATATGGTAAGAGTTGCCTTCTCTATTTCATCCTATTTCTAAAAGGCTTATGTGGAGTTCAAGGTAGGGATGAAAGGAGATAGCATACTTACTTTGCATGTATTGCGAAGTCAAAGCTCGGATCCTTGAAGAGAAGTGTCATACTCCCAGATCAAGATGTGCAAGTGTGATATATGGTGGACTAGGTTGCTCCTTTATTTGATAGACTCTCTATGTATTGAGACATGGCTAGCATTTTTTTCTTCTTTTTTTTATATATATGAGCTTTCATGTGCTCAATTTTCTTTTTCTGTGGACTTGCACATGTCCATCTTTTTATTTCATTTTGCCTAGCCCTTTTGATGTCTCATTTACCAAATAATGCTTAGAGAGATGTTCTAACATTTAGAGTATGGAGCAACCTATTTAGTGGATGCGAAATACATGTGGTTGCGTACTTCCAGTGTAGAAGCAGCATATATATATGTGGTGTGTACGTGATCTTGATCTTAGGAGCATGAAAAGTCTCTTAACAAGGGTCAACAAGACTTGACGACACTCAACACAAAGCAAATAGCTTATGTGGAAAGGTTGCAATTATGTAAAGTAGATATGGCTGTGGTAGGAATTCATCACCATTGAGGAACAATTAAGGTTTTGATCATTTTAAGAATAAATCTCTGATAATCATGCATGCTTAGAAAAATATTATAGTAGCTCTTGTCTTACTATCTCATGTCCCACAACAACTTAGACTTAGTTCTAGCACTTGCAACCCACAAAGTTTTTAGGTTCATGGCAGTTTAAGTGAGCTAAGTGATCCATACTTAGAGAAATACTAAGTTGTATACTAGGCACTAGAGAAACATTAACAAGCAACTAGTCATAATTTCCATGAGGGATATAAACATACATGAAGCATATATGCTAAAGGGAAATGCTAATAAATATTTATTTATTTTATTTTATTTTATTATTTTTTTTAAGTAAGAATGATAAAATGCATGAAAATAAATAGGATAGAATACTTACCTTAGTGGGGGAGAGGATCTCCCCCAAGCTAGATCTTCGCTCACTGTGGTGGCGGGAAATTTTGGTACCATCCGGCCCAGCGTTGTGCGTCTTCCTCTCGCACACGTCGGATATGTTGGCCGTTTTGTAACGCCAGTTGCAATGTTGCTTCTTGCCCAATCTGCAATTCGCCCATGTCATTAATGAGACTATCCATACCTGTGGGCTGGTGACGCCTAGCCCTGTCCCTTGGGCGTGGAGTGCGTTGTGGAGGTAGACCCATGGAGTCTGAAGCATCCACTGACATCGCTTCATCGCCCTCTTCAACGTCATGGTGCGAGGATCCTCCTTGCTCCATCTGGGCGGCTTGCATCATCCTTCTTGTCACCCTGCGTGTCCCTGCAACATCTGGACTTGCCACTCGGGCTAGTCTAATGGTAAGTGTGCGGACCCCATACAACCGGCGCCTCGCACATGGGAGAGGAATTTCGGTTGTATAGCCCGGATAAATCATTTTAAGTTCACCATTTGGATCTCTTATGAGCATGTTAGCATTGATAAAGAAGTTCTCATCTACCACTCCTCTAACATAGCCAATGTCTTCAAAATAATGTGATTCAAGTAATCCAAAAGTATCGGCTATTCGAGTAATAAAGGATGTGAAATAGATGGGCTTCCCATACTCAATAGAGTTAAGCCAATAGTTCACTAGCAGTTTCACAGGGGAGACCTTGATTTTACTAACCATGGCATAGAGAATTTTAAGTTCATCATCAATTAAAGTATCAGTTCCCATGCTAGGATATAGAGTGCACATGATCCAGAAGTGAAGAAAGCGCAAGGTTGGATTATGGATTTCAATGGGAGTAGGATTTGAACAATCATTAGAGCCAGAAATTGCTTTCCAGAATCTAAATTTATCGAACATTCTAGTGGCATGATCTAGATCAAGTTCACATTCATGTTCACACCCTAAAGCAGTGTTTAGCAAACTCCAATTTAATTGATGTTCTTGCTCACACATGCGAAAAGATATTCCATTATTTGTGAGTTTTAGGGTGCATAGAAATTCCTTAGCAAGCAATTCTTTTCCAAATTCAGGCACTTGCCAAAAACTACTCCAACCAATTGCTCTAAACACCTTATCGAATTCAACATCCATACCTGTGCGGGCCAAAAGGTCCGGATCGATGATGCTAGTGTGTAGGAAGAGACCTTCTCGGATGATGTAGTACCTTTGCAACTCTTCTTGGCTTAACATGAGGCCGCTCTCGGGCTCTCTCATCCTTGATGGAGGCTCGTAGGGTACCATCCCATGGTAACCTTCTTCTTCCTCCCTTCCATGAGCATGGTGAGAGCCTTGAGAAGAGCTCTCACCCTTTGCTTTCTTGAACTTGCCGAAGATATGCTTCTTCATCCTCCTACACAAGTGAGGCAAACCAAGCTCCTACTACTACTACTATGCAAGGGGAATCTTTTTGGGTTTTTGTTTTGATGACTATTTCTAAACTAAACTTGAGAAATGGCTTGTAACAAAGAGAGAAGAGAAAGGATTGTGAGCTCGAAATGGTTCTGGTGGTTTTGGGTGTGGAGTTGAGCTCACAATGCTGTGGTATTTATAGGGGGAGAAGGGCAAGTAGTGGACCCACAATATAGGGGTCGGCCGACCCCCCCTAGAAGCACTTTGAATTTGAGTTTAGCTTTATACAGGGAACCATTCTGCATGCTTTCAAGATTTTGCAGAGATGGTCCAAAATGGGGGTCGGCCGACCCCCATCCTAGCCCCTCCTCCACTTTAAACATTGTGTCATTGATTGTCCGGAAAAGTAAAGGCTAGGTGTGGACCAAAAGTTTTCAAATTGTTTCTGAGATTCCCTGTTTTAGTGCTTTGTGAAAGGTAAAAGATGAATGGCAAAAGTGGAGACATGTCTAAAGTGATTCCTATGGACCATGGGAGCACTCAAGCATGCCTAGGTGACCACTTTGCAGAATTTAAGCTAGTGGAGTGGTCCCAAAAGAATCAAAGATGAAAGGAGCATCTTATGACTAAAGTAAAGGATCAAGGGACCACTCTTTTTCAAACTTTAGCTAGTGTTACAAGCATAGGACTCCATTGTGATTCAAATGGTGGCCAGCAGGAGGCAAGTGGGGCCAATATGGGGGTCGGCCGACCCCCACATTGGAGCTCCCAGAGCATCCAAGTGCTGGGTTGGAACCTCTATGACTAGCAAGGTTGAAATGTAGTGAAGTGGGCCCCAAGGTGGGGTCGGGCGACCCCCCTTTGGGAGCTCCAGCAGCTCAAATTTTTATGACAAGTTATTCTCAAGATTTTATTTATTATGGCTAAACATTTTGTCGAAATAAGATATGCAAAATTCAAAGTAAGAATGCAATTGAAAAGTGAATAGTAGAAATTGAAATGCAGAAAATAAATATGGGATAACTACTGATTTACCTTATCAGCAAGGGCTCCATGTTTTAGGTCCGTAGAGCAGGACCTCTCCGTCTTGTTCATCCTTCGGGTGCATCAGATGGTCCCGGAGACGTGGACCTTGATTGCACCTCTTTCTCCCGCCATACTTTGCTTGGTATTGATTTTTGGTTCAGCGGGTTCCTCTTCTTTCTTTTCGGCCCTTTTGGCCGACTTACCTCTCTTGTCCCATCGGCGTCGGATGTGGCGAGGCTTAGTCGGAGGTTCTTTGTCCTTCACCTGCATGTTAGCTTTATAACCATTGAATGGACATTTTACCTTCCATCCTAGGAATTGGAGGTGAATCTGGCCGGACCCCACATAGATGACTGCATTGACCGTGTTGAGGAATGGCCTTCCCAAGATGATCGAGACATCATTATTGGATCCCATATCCAAAATGATGAAGTCGGCAGGGACGTAGTCGTCTTGGACCTTTACCAGTATGTCCCTTGCCAACCCCTCAGGGAACCTGATCGTCTGATCTGCCATCTGCAAATGAACAAATGTGGGGTGCAAAGGCCCCCCTAGCAAATTATCATAAGTTACCTTGGCCATGATGTTGACACCCGATCCAAGGTCGCAGAAGGCGTTGTGGAAGATTTGCGGTCCGATCTCACAGGTGATGGTCGGCAGGCCTGGGTCGTCCTTCTTGGTGATGAAGGGCGAATCCAGAAGATAGCTCCAGTTGGATTGTACCGGAGGCTTACCGAACCTCGTAGTAACTAGTTTAACTCCTTCAATTGGGTCCTCAGGTTTCCCTGGGATCTTACCTTGCTCGAAGGATGGGACAGCTGCTGCTAATTGAGCTAATTGTGTTTCTAGCATTTTGTTAAAGCTCAACTGATTTTTCATAGCAGAGTTAAAGCTATCCAACTTTTCACTTAAGTTTTCAAGGATCTTATCATTAGCCATCATTTTCTTCTTAATGCTATCATTGATTTTAGATTGGCCTAAGACAAGATCTCTAAGAGAAGGTTGGTTACCAAAAGAATTATTGAAATTTTGATTGTAACCATTACCTTGATTACCTTGGTAGAAGGGGCGCGAGTTCCATTGCTGTTGTTGGGGCCGGTACCCATTGTTGTTGTTGTTGATGAAGCTCACTTCCTCCTTTGTTTCGGGACAATTGTTTCCCGAATGATCATCTCCTCCGCACACTTCGCACCATGAATCAGATTCAATGGCCCGTGCAGTGGCGTAAGGTTGAATGGTCTCTTGCTTGGAACTTTCTTCCATCTTCTTCATTAAGAGGTCCATCTTAGCAGAGAGCATGTCCACCTCATTCAAGGCATGGACACCTCTTCTCTTGGGTTGGAGGCGTTCCTCATTCCATCCTTGGTTTATAACCATCTTTTCAATGAGGTCCTTGGCATCCTTGACATTGTGTTGCAAGAATGCTCCTCCAGCGGCAGCATCAAGGTGACTACGGGCCAAACCGGTCAGGCCATGGTAGAAACCTTGGATTAGGAGCCACTCCTCTATCCCATGATGAGGACAGGCGCGAATGTACTCCTGCAGACGTTCCCATGCTTCGGGAATCGTCTCATCTGCTTGCTGTTGGAAGCTGGAAATCTTTCCACGAAGGCCGCTGGTCTTGCCCATCGGAAAGAACTTCTTGAGAAATGCATTGGCGCACCTCTCCCACGTGGTCACTTCACCCTTGTTGGCGTAGAACCATTGCTTCGCCTTCCCCAATAACGAGAATGGGAAGAGGCGAAGACGGATGGCGTCTGCGGCGACATTCTTGATGGTGAAGGTGCCGCACACCTCCAAGAAGTGTTGGAGATGGGCATTGGCATCCTCGTGTGGCTTTCCACAGAAGGGATTAGCTTGCACCATATTGATAAGCGCAGGCTTCAACTCAAAAGTCGCATCCCCCAAGTTAAGCTGCGGACCCGTGGCGACATTGTCAGCCGACGGCGCAGAGTACTCAGAGATGGTCTTCTGGGCCATAGCTTCTTTGATAACCGGTGCAGATACTCCTTCCTCTAACGGATTCAGGTTCGAGATGAACCTTTGAGGTGGAACTTGACGACGTCTAGTTCTCCTCAACAGTTGCTCAGTATCTTCAACGAAGTTTGACGGCAATTGGAAACCGCTCATACACTGTCAGGCTTCACAATAAAGGAAGACAAGACAAGTGATGGGTTATCCCTATCACTACTTGATAACTAGCAAACTCTGGATTCTCTTTTTGTTAAAACTCTTAGACAGACGCTCTCCCCGGCAACGGCGCCAAAAATGCTTGTTGACACTTCTTAACGCAACCACCGGATATCGGCGACGGCGCCAGAAGTGCCCTGGTAGGGTAACTCTATTTACTATTGGATAATTCCGCAAGCGCACAGAATGTACCGCTGTAGCACTTCACCAAGGAGTATTCCAAGGTATCGTAATTTATATTTTCCCAAGGGAAAGCGGCTAAGTGTGTTTAACAAAAAGGGGAATGAGATTCCTTGAGTTATCTAGTATCAACTAGTGAATAAGGGTGGTAAATAACGAATAGGAAGGGTAGTGGTGAATCCAAGGTCCTATGCTAAAGGTAAATGGTAGAGTTAGCTAGGTGGGAGGACAACGAGTGAGTAAAGGACTCCTATGTATCTAACTTGACTTCTGTGACTTACTTTAATAGATAATTGCCTTAACTACGCTAGAGCCTTACTAACTGTGTGCGAGGGATAGCCGAGCTGGTAAGACGCTTAGAAGGTTTTTCACCTAACCCCTTACCGAAAGCGACTATTGGGCTTATGGACGCCTTACCTTTTAAGAACTAGCCTGTACGTGAGGAGAACCTAATGCCGCCCACGATCTGTCACCTTCTAGGGAGTGCGCTCCTACTTTCCGTTCAAGCCAGCGGTAATCAAAGGTAATCTTAAGTATGAGCACCACGCTCACACTTAATCCTACAACTCTAACTAGTTGCAGCTAGCTAGAGCTCCTATACAAGATAGGACGATGATGCACACACAGGAGTGGTTACAGGTCACTAACTTCACTAAGACAACTATATTACTAAAGTAAATGCACAACAAGACTAAAAGACTTGCACTAAGTAAGAACTCAGTAAAGTAAAGTAAGAATAATATATTAATAAAAGGAAAGTCTTACAAAAGTAGAAACGTACAAGAGCTATACCAGACTCTCCAGAAGACGACTCCGGAGACCCCGAGCTTCGCTCGACTCGACTCTAACTCCCACTCTAGACTAACTACTACTCTACTTGTATGCTTGGAACTTGTAATGCACTTGGCCTTGGAATTGCACTTGAAATGAAGGATGGAGGCTGCCTTTTATAGAGGGAGATGGAGTAGGGGTTACTCCATCGCCACGTCATCGATCCGCGTGACATCTTCTCTCCACCCTTGGATCAAACCGACCTCACAACCGCCATTTGATCAACGGCAGGGGCAAATCAACATGTGGGACATGTGGGGAAGGTCGGTGGGAGGCCACCGACCCTGGAACCGCCTTTGATGTGGGGTCGGGCGACCCCACTTCTGGGCCTCTGGGCCCACCAGCAGTGTCCACAGGGGTCCCTTATGTCGGTGGACTAGGTGGCCCACCTGGGTCCCACCAAAGAGGGGTCGGGCGACCCCCTCCCTATGGGCCCAGGGTGTCACCTGTTGTCCCCTCGATCTCCTCTTGATGATTCTGATGTTGGCTTTGTCAAATAATGTCTTGAATTTGTTGTTCCTGCATAAACAAGCTAAGAGTACAAGTGGAACTAGTTATGGATAAAATATGTTCATGTCATGTCGTTTCCTCTTGCAACCGAGGCATGTTGACGGTGTTTTGTATGTGGATTTCTATGGTATATCCACCGTCAACAAGGTTCTTTCTTTCGCATCCCTGCTGATGAAGCTAGAGTGATCCTAGATAGAATCCTAGAAGCTGAGATGGATAATACCCTTCATGATGAAACCTACGAAGCCGAAGTAGACACTCTGCCAAATTCTTCATCTACTTTAGCTATCCCAAGTTCTGAGCCTCAAGAGGAAGAAATTCCACTACCGGACTTCATGCTGGATATAGAATCCGATCTTTTTGCCGATTTTGGAAATATTTCAAACTACCATTCTATTGACAAACCCCAAAACGGCCAGTTTAGCATTTATTTACCAAGTGAATATCAATTGAGAGAGCTTATCTCAGTAATGAGTTGCGAATGGTTGGAGGAATCAGAGCTTTCCTCTGATGTGATCCGTTTGGACACACCCTCTATAACTATACGTTGTGCTTATAATTCTGATCGATTTAATGCTCTTTATAATCCTGTTGTGGGGATCAACATTATGTCTGAATCTTTTGCACTTAAACTATTTAAAAATCTTGTCTTAACCCCCACAACAAAGGTCATAAAGGAATCTTCGGGACGATTAGTCCCCAGTCTTGGAATTATTAATGTCCTACCTCTTACGGTAGAAGGCTCCATGGTTCACTTGAACTTCTATATCTTTGATACATGGGACTTCGACCTATTAATAGGACAACCTTTTAGAAGACTCCTTTATGAAGGTCATACTGGAAAGCTACATATTTCTTTTGGAAAAACTTTTCAATTCCCAATGATAATTTCGCACTCCTTAAACAATAAGGCCGAGTCATATCTTTTGCCTGATCCTATGGAGGAAGTAAAGGCTGCATCTCTAGAGCTTTTAGATGAACCAGACTTAGAAGACGAAACTCCTTTCTTCACAGAAGAAGAAGACGAACCTTTCGAGCTTGAACCCTTAGATGAGTTTGCAGAAACACCTAGACCCCCCATAGAACTTAAAACCTTACCACCCGGTCTTACCTATGCTTTCCTAAACAATAATCCAGAGTTCCCTCTGATCATTAGCGATAAACTCACTCAGGATCAAACTCTACGATTAATGACCATTCTTGAGAAACATCACTCAGTTTTCGGCTACTCACTTCAAGATCTTACAGGAATCAGTCCTATGATTTGTACCCATCGTATTCCAACAGATCCTTCTGTTACACCCTCTCGAGAACCCCAACGTAGACTTAACAACACTATGAGAGAGGTAGTTAAAAAGGAAGTTATAAAGTTGCTGCATGCAGGGATTATATATCTTGTGCAGCACAGTGAGCGGGTAAGCCCAGTACAAGTTGTGCCCAAAAAGGGAGGCATGACAGTTATTATGAATGAAAAGAACGAGCTAATTTCGCAACGCACCGTCACAGGATGGCGGATGTGCATAGACTATAGAAAACTAAACAAAGCCACAAGAAAGGATCACTTTCCTTTACCTTTCATAGATGAGATGCTAGAGCGGTTAGCAAACCATTCGTTTTTCTGTTTCTTAGATGGATACTCAGGGTATCATCAAATCCCGATCCATCCTGATGATCAAAGCAAAACCACCTTTACATGCCCATATGGAACTTATGCTTACCGTAGAATGTCTTTTGGGTTATGTAATGCACCAGCTTCTTTTCAAAGATGCATGATGTCTATAATTTCTGATATGATCGAAGAGATTATGGAAGTTTTCATGGATGATTTCTCTGTTTATGGAAAAACTTTTGATAGTTGTCTTGAAAACGTAGATAAGGTTTTGCAAAGATGTGAAGAAAAGCACTTAATCCTTAATTGGGAAAAATGTTATTTTATGGTTAGAGAAGGAATAGTGCTAGGACACTTAGTGTCTGAAAGAGGTATTGAGGTAGACAAAGCTAAAATTGAAGTAATTGAACAACTACCTCCACCTGTGAACATAAAAGAAATTCGAAGCTTTCTTGGCCATGCTGGTTTTTATCGTAGATTCATAAAAGATTTTTCATTTATTGCTAGACCACTTACTCTTTTGCTAGCCAAGGATGCTCCTTTCGAATTTGATGATGCATGTCTAACATCTTTCAATTTATTAAAGAAAGCACTCATCTCTGCACCAATCATTCAACCCCCTGATTGGTCGTTGCCTTTTGAAATTATGTGTGATGCTAGTGATTATGCTGTGGGGGCAGTATTAGGACAAACTAAAAATAAGAAGCATCATGCAATTGCTTATGCCAGTAAAACTTTGACAGGAGCTCAACTAAATTATGCAACCACTGAAAAAGAGCTTCTGGCTGTTGTCTTTGCCATTGATAAATTTAGATCTTATTTAGTTGGAGCTAAAATAATTGTTTACACTGATCATGCTGCACTAAAATATTTGCTCACTAAAAAAGATACTAAACCTCGCCTGATTAGATGGATTTTATTACTCCAAGAATTTGACTTAGAAATAAAAGATAAAAAGGGAGTAGAAAATTCTGTTGCTGATCACCTGTCTAGAATGTATTTTAAGAGTCCACAGGAAACCCCAATCAATGATTCACTCCGGGACGACATGCTCTACGGGATTAACAGGTCTGACCCCTGGTATGCAGATATTGTTAATTTTATGGTTTCAGGGTATGTACCACCAGGAGCAAACAAGAAGAAGCTTACTCAAGAAAGTCGTTCACATATATGGGATGAGCCATACCTCTTCCGAGTATGCTCTGATGGCTTACTCAGGAGATGTGTGACCACTGAGGAAGGATGGAAGATCATCGACAGATGTCATTCATCACCATATGGAGGTCACTATGGAGCATTCCGTACACATTCAAAGATCTGGCAGTGTGGATTCTACTGGCCTACAATGTATGAAGACACGAAGCAATATATTAGAAGATGTGGGCCATGTCAAAGGCACGGAAACATAAATACAAGGGATGCAATGCCACTCACCAACAACCTTTAGATTGAGCTCTTTGATGTCTGGGGAATAGACTACATGGGTCCATTTCCTCCATCAAAGAAGTGTGAATACATTTTGGTGGCGGTTGACTATGTCTCCAAGTGGGTAGAAGCATTACCTTGCAAGCATGCCGACAACGTCAGTTCAAAGAGGATGTTTGAAGAAATTATATTTCCAAGATTTGGAGTTCCCAGAGTAGTGATAAGTGATGGAGGAGCACACTTCATCGACAAACGCTTCAAGCAATATCTATCAAGACATGGAATCCGTCACAATGTCGCTACCCCCTATCATCCTCAGACAAGTGGCCAAGCAGAGACTTCCAACAAACAAATCAAGAATATTCTTCAGAAGACAGTAAATGAAATGGGAACAGCGTGGAAAGACAAGTTACCCGATGCACTCTGGGCATACCGGACAGCATACAAGACCCCAATTGGAATGTCTCCATACCAATTGGTATACGGGAAGACTTGCCATCTACCTGTTGAACTAGAGTTCAAAGCACACTGGGCCATAAAGAGATGGAATATGGACCTAGATGTTGCTGGAGATTATAGAAGAATGCAACTATCAGAATTGGAAGAATGGCGAGAGAAGGCATATCACAATTCAAAAATCTACAAAGAAAGAGTCAAGAGGTGGCATGACAAGAGAATCAAGAAGAAGGAGTTCACACCCGGAGATAAGGTATTACTTTTTAATTCCAGGGTAAAGCTTTTCGGGCATGGAAAACTCCGGAGCAAATGGGAAGGACCATTCAAGGTAATCAATTCATCATCCCACGGAGCTATCACACTTCAAAATAGCGAAGGTACGTTATTCAAGGTAAATGGTCAACGTCTTAAATTATTTTTAGAGCCCAATGAGGAATTTGAAGAAATAGACGTAGTCCATTTTTACTTTCCCATGGAGAATTAGAGCCCGACACTTTTGGTCTGATGGTTTTGGGGCATATATATATTTTTCTAAATAATTTCGCATCTAGAAACGCGCTCGGAGAAGTGGGCCCACAGAGGGGCCAGAGAGAGGGCGGGCGCCCAGGTCAAGTGGGCGGGCGCCCTGCCCCTGTTCCCCCTCGGTCCCGACTTTCTCTGTTATGGAAAATGCACTTATGGTAATTCGAATAATCCCTCGGATAGAAAGTTTCCCACGCAAGTCGACGGGAGCAACCCGAACAAGCCATAGAGGCATCCTTTTGACCCCTATATAAACAGACCCCTGACCTCAGTTTTCAAACACCAAGCCACCATGCTTTCTCTCCTTCAATTAGAGCTTGATTAGCTCTCTTTCAATTAGAGCTTGATTAGCTCTCCTTCAATTAAAATTTTATTAGTTCCTTGCTACTCCAATGGCCGACAAGTACCACGACGATTGGGAAGTCGTCCCCTTCAACCTCAACATGGAGCCAGTGGAAGACCCCGATGCCCGTGCTCTCGTCCCGGCCAACACAGAGCGTCAGCTAGAAGCAATGCCATTACGTCAACGCAGCTCCGCCCAATCTTACCATGCTCAACCAGTTCTCACCGCACCACCACAAACCCTACTTCTCAAAGGACCATCATCCAAGACGAAGACCACTATCAAGGTGCCAATCGGCACAAGAGTCCTTCCACCTAGACCCAATGAGAGGGTCGTTGGAGTCAAGACCAACCGAAGCGGTGAGATCAGCAGTGTTCGCTACACTACGGAGGAGGAAAGGCCTTACTTTGAAGGGATTAGAGCAGCCAAAGTCCGTTTCATCCCTCCAAAGGCAGCCCCGAAGCACTCTCTCAATGCTTTTGAGACACCTCCCAAGCGTCGCAAGACTATAATGGATATTGATGAGGAAGTTCGCAGGCTAGATAGAGTTATCATAGACCTCCAGTCCTCGATTAATTCCCTCACTAGGCAGCTCTCTAACCACAACACCGTTATATTAGGCCTTAGGCAGGATCTTGCCAGTGCCAACATGAAGATCAAGGAATTAGAGCGCCGTTAAGTTATCTAGATTAGACCTTGAGGCAATGCATCTTAGTCATTTATCTTTAAATTCGGTTTAGGTTTACTATTATCATCAGTTTACTATTATTATCAGTTTGCTATCAGTTTGTTATCAGTCTTTTGTACTAAATGCCTCAAGATCAATAAAGAGTATTACTATTATTATTATGTCTTGTGTGTCTCTACTTTATTTTTGTGCAAGAAAGCAGAAAACAAGTATGGGGGAGATCCCTCGACATGCCAACCACACTCCGACTACACCACTCCACCATTCAGGTACACACTCTGCACACTTTACTTTACACATATATTTATTTTGGATTATGCAGATTACTGTTTCCGACATGATAAAATAAAAAGATTAAAATATTTCTAATCATGATTAATCTCAATCTGTGATATTTCCTGAAAACTTGCAATTAGTATAAAAATCATTTAAAAAAAAACCTGTGTTACTTAAGTCAATATGGAATATGTGATGGTAGAGTATGAGTTTCTTATTCTTGATATCATGGTTGCTTGGAGAATTTATTTCAAAATATTCAAATTTCTAGCTACCATCCTCAGTGTTTTATATGCCTGATAAAAATAAAAATATTAATGATGATTATAAAGCTATCTACTCCGTATTGAGTTTGTTCAAAATGAGTTAGACCCTTGTTGAGAGATTTATCATGCTCCCAAGATCAAGACATTATTTCAGTAAGATTCACTCTTCCGAAGTATTATTGCATTAGAGGCATGGGCTATGCAAAAATAGAGATATTTCGAGGAAATAAAAAGGAGCAAGTGCTCGACAACCTCGCAGAAAAAATGGACAAGTGTCCGGCAGTAGAATTAGGGGTACCTCGGTATCCACTTAAAAAAAAGAGAGAAAAAAATGATAGCCCATGGTCCCTCTAATAAGCAATATGCCAGCAAGAGTTGACAAAGTTTTTAATTTCTAAAGTCTTTGATCTAAGAGTATGATATTCCCCTCCTCGGATCCCGTTTTGATCAGGCAATAAATCCAAAGTAAGTATGCTTGAGAATTTTTGCAAAATAAAACAACCTCAGTGAGATATATATACAAAAGATAATGAGTGATCTGAGAGAACCTATGAGGATCAAAAGGTATGCTAACTTTCTTTCAAAAATATACAAAAAACTCCAAGTGACAGGATTGAGAAGAAAGGATCTTTACTCTTAATCATATACATCCCTGACTATGGTACACAGTGGAATTTTAACACCCTGCAATTATAAAGAGAATGTTTTAAATGTTTACCCCAGATATTGATCTTAACCATCCTTTTCTCGAGGACGAGTAAAAGCCTAAGTATGGGGGTATTTGTTGACGGTTCTTAAGTATCAATTTTAATTATCAAATAAACAAGAGAAAGGACCAATATGCAACCATCACCTAGAATTAGGGTTTGATCTGACAGAATTCCACGAGTTTTGTTGTTTATCTATTTCTGCAGGGGGTTATCAGGAAATAAGGAAGAAAGGCCCACATGTCAGGATTTGTAACATCCCCGATGTTACGGTTACTAAAAACGGATCATGTCATCATGAGCATTGCAAATCATATTTGTTAAAGCACATTAGTATGCATCAACTTAAAACAAGTTTATTTTTATTGCTTGAGCTTAGGGAGGTAGAGTGTGTTTATGTGGAATGTTGATGCTTGTGTGGTTGCTAAAATCCTAGGGTGGAAATTTTCCGAAAAGCTAAGGGGGGGAAAAACCCTGATTTCTGGATCCTAGATTTGCCCCCTTTTGCATAACTTAAAAACCAAGCAAAATTTGAGGTTGAGTTCAAAAGCAAAGTTGTAGATCTTGTCAAGATATACAACTTTGGTGTTTTGAGTTTTTGAAGTTTCAATATAAAATTCAAAGTAATTTTGAAAATACAGATTTCCAGAAAGTGTCCCCTTTTTCCAACTTAAACCCCCAATTCAAAATCCATTTGGAATTTTGAAAAGTGGTCAACATGAAAGTTGTAGAGCACAAAAAGTTGAGCAAGTTTCATGTTGGGAGTTTTTCAAGTTGTTTAGGAAAAACAAAAGTAATTTTGGAAATCCTGTTTTGCCCCAATTCAAAAATTTGAATTTCATCGATTTGAGTTGAAATTCCAAACTGTTTGGCCAAATTGACTACCTTCCACTCGGAATTAGCTCTGGCCACCAAAAGATGATTTGTAGTTTACAAAATTTTGTACAACTTTCGTTTTGGTGGAAATTTGACTTTAGTTCAAGTTTTGGTCGAATTTCGCAAAAAGACAAACTGTGGATGAGGACTGCTACAGTGATCGGCAGGGGGGGGTGCTCTGCCGCCGGGGCAGAGCCGCCTCCGCGCACGCCGCCACGCAGCTGGCCACGCAGCTGCTTGCTGCTGTGCTTCGCGTGGACGTCCTCATCCGCGAACCGCCTTCTGTCGTGGGGATAAAGCCCCGAGTGGCCGGAGTTCCCTCTTTCTTTTCTTGAACCCCGACGCCGACGAGTTTCCTGCGCCGACCAAATTCGCCTCACCCGTTGCCATTCCAAGCCATTTGAGCACCCCAGCAGCTCCGCCTTGAGCCCCGCCACCGATTGTACCCCCAAACACACGCTCTACCCTACCGTAGCTCCCACCCGAGCCGTTTCCCTTCTCAACTCCGGCCGAGCGCCACCACAAGCACGTCACCATGGCCAGCGTCAACCAGAGCCTCTCCGCTGCCGCTTCTTGCTCGGTTGAAGTCGTGGTGAGCCCCTGGTGCTTTTGCGCTGCTCCAGTCACGCTCTACTCGCTCGTAGTGGCCGGCGTTTGCTCGGCCGAGGCGGCCGTCCGCCGTGCCCGTGGTCACGGGGGTAGGATAGAGGAGAGTGGGAGAAAAGGGTGTCCCTGGGTGCGCGGGAGGTTGAGGAAGCTACCGCGTCTCACCGCGGAGGCCGAGAGCTCGCCGACGGCATGCTGGAGCTCGCCGGAGCCGCGGCGCTAGGAAGGAGATGGAGCTGACGAGCGGGACCCGCCCGTCAGCGACCGCGTGAGAGAGAGAGGGAGAGGGCGCTGAGCGCGGGAGAGCTCGCGGGCCGTCTTGGGCCGGGTCCGAGCAGGCCGCCAGCACTGCACAGTGCACTTTTTTTTCTTTTTCCTTTTTGTTTAAAAATGTTTGACGTTTGAATTTGAATATTGAATTCTGTAGTGGTCCAAAATTAATAAAACTTTTTGGGTAGGTTCCAGAAAATGTATAGAGCCTAGGAAAAATATTAGAATTTATTTCTCTGATAGTTTGCATGTCTATAAAAATTGGCTCTTTAATTAGTGAATAAAACTTCTAGGAATTTTAGTAATTTATTAGGGGGTCCAAAAATCACCAAAAATTGCGGAGAGCCTCTGAGTGGTATTCCCTGGCTCCACACAAAATTTGGTGGCATTTGGATAATGTTTGATTAAAATACTAATAAATCCTTATTTAGCACTTAAATAATAATTCCAAAATAATTAGATAGTGATTAGTTAAATCCTCATAATTAGGGTTGAGTGATTTTGGGATTGTGTGATGACCTGAGGTCATTAGCCCTAATGACCTTTGGCATTTAATTATTGTTTAGCCTTAATGCTTAATTACTGTCATTAGTAGTTAATTAAGAATTAATTAAGGTAAATAGGATTAATAATTAACTAAATTAAGATAATTATGAATTAAATAAAGTCTTAGTTTACAGATGCAACCTCTTGGGTAAAAACATTAAGATATAAACAACTTTACTTATTGATTATTCTGTATTGCATCAAAAAGGCAAGTTGTACTCGATTCGGTCCTTCTTGCATAATTGTCATACGCATATCATGAGCATTCATCATTTTGCGTATAGTGTCCGTGACCGAAGGAGCGCCCGTTGAACCGAGCCCCGAGGTCAGTGCTCCGTTCGAGGAAGTCGGATCCGAGACTTGGGAAGTCTCCGAGGGTCCCTCTCTGCCCTACAACCAAGGCAAGCCCCGGATGCATTAACCCCTCCTTGACTGTTTTGAATCTTTTATCACTTGTAAATTGAAAATGCTGCATTATGTAGTTAAGAATTGGGTTAACCTACTTGCTGCATTTACTACCTTGATATCTGTTATCCTGTCCTTGACACCTGTTTATTTTAAAACTGCGTAGCGATGCTTAGCCCTGCTACTAGATAGGTTTTTAAACAAGAAAGTTTGAAGGGTTGTTGTGGGATACACTTATGATCAATGATGTTTTAATTTGAGACCGGTCGGTGGACTTGCTCTAAGAATGGAGTCTTAAAGTAGTGTCTCCGACTGTGTCGATTAAGGACCGTTCCGTTGATGGCCTGCTGGGTTGAGAATTTATAGTACTAACCGCCTGCCCTCGGTAAGCCCAATCTTGTGATCCCTCGACGCGAACAGCTACTCGCGCACTGGGAGTGGAAAGATGGCGAGAGTAACGTGTGCCCACCTTACGGATCTGAGATGACCGGAAAACATCTAGATCGGCTGTAGAATGGTGGGGTACTGTGCTCTCGGGTGCCGCGAACCTGGTCAGATTTGGGGAGAGCTTGATTTGGGGTGACATATGCAAGATTTAGTTCTACATATGTCGGGTGGTTAGGAACTCCAGCTGGATTGCTAAGCGATTCGAATCGTCGTTGCTCCCCGATTGGGAGACTCAATTCCTTCGACCCTCATCGTAGTTAAATATGCAACTAAGTGATAAAATGAGAAGGGAAAAATGTTTCATGAGGTTCGGATCCCAATTCCCGGACTCATCGCGACATAAAGCTATGACCATCAATAAATAATACTTGATGTTAGGATTAGGAACTCACGGATTCGTCTGTAGGGGAACAACTAGTTAAACTGTCCTCGAACTCCTCGGCCTCTGTAGGAGAGGAATTCGCGGGTAAAACTTGAAAACAAGGATGCACTACTAGTAAACTTTTAGCAAAACATTTTGGCTCCTTGCTCAGCCTCCCCTTGTCTACCCTAAGCCTGCATCCCTAAGTTCTCCTCTTTTCCCATCGGGTAAGTCTTGTTGAGTACTCCCGTACTCAGGGTTTTATAACCCCTGTTGCAGGTGAAGCACAGGAGCCGACTTGTTTCGGACCCTGTTGTGTGACCGTCGTCGAGGTTGACGACGAAGAAGAGTAAGCGTGACCCATGGGCAGGGTCTGTAAATTTGTACTCTCTGTATTAAAGTTTAAGTTGCTCCGCTGGACCAGGCTTGTAATAACACTCTACTATTTGGAAGAACTCCTTTTGTAAATTAAGTTATGTAACACTTCCGCTGTTTTACTCTGAAATATTATTTTAGTCTTGTGTCGTTTGAGTTACTGCTTTAGCTTCGCAACGAATGATCCTGGTGTTAAGGTGGCCACTTGCTATCCTGTAAGGGCGAGAAGAAGCAGTTCTCGTTGTTTGACCATTGCTAGTGGTCAGAACGAGCCAGCTTGGTACGCCACAGGTAGCAGTGGAATGAGCGTCCCGCGATGCTCATCGGACTTCTAAGGTGGGAGGACTCCCGGCATCACCGTCAGAGGTCCTTAGGACAATGGCAGGTGCCGGCGGGCCCAAACACTTAGGGGGTTCTGCCATAGGATTACATAGAGATATCAACGCACCGCGCAATTTTACATCATCTAGAAGACTCCAGAAGCCACGAGACCGAAGCGGAGGCGAAGCTGGGCCAGGCCCAGGGCGCCCGCCCTGGTAGCCTGGGCGCCCGCCCCCCTGCTGGAGCCAATTCAGGACTCCTTCGCTCAGGATATTCCACCGACCTATTGGATCAAGAAAAACATAGTACCACCTCGGCTATCGACCCAAAAACGCATAGAAGGGGAGGACTATATAAGCGAGGCCCCCCTGGCCCCTGGAAGACATGAAGAAATTATCATAGAGACTGAGGGGTGCCCTCGAAGGAAAACCTCTTCTCTAATTAATATTTCTTTTTAGGCTTAGCAATCAATGTAAGGTAGAAATAGATCTTCTAGTTTCTACTAGATTGAGAGAGATAGAGTGGAGGTGTAGAGTGGAGGAAGCCCGGCCTGTCGGTGTCTACTCCAAGCTTGTACCTGCGGGATCAAGTTCTCCTAACCCGAAGCTTGCTCCTAGGATTCTTCAGTAATTCGACTTCTAAATTCTAGTAAGTTCTTGTTTTATTGTTCCTATGGTTTATGAGTTTACTTTAATCTCTTCGCGTAGAGTTTAGAGTAATCATTGCTGGCGTAAACGTGGTGTTTAGGCTGGGGTACTCATAGATATTCCCTGACTAGCTGGACCGTGGTAGTAGTGAGGAACGTGACATTTCCGAGCTACCTTTGTAGATCACATCTCGTTAGCAGGAAGGATAGGGTTTATAGGTGCGGCTTGAACATCCTTTGTGGTGTCTAGATTCCGTTAGCCTCCCCATTAGAGCAGTAGATCATCCTTACCAAGGTTAGAAGGAGACTACGGTTGCAGTCTTCTCTATTTATCACTCACATCGAAAGACATTCTTTGTGCCTAAAGGTTAGTAGTAATAGACCGGTTAGTCAGATGCACTCTTTCTCCTAGTGGTAAAAAAAATAAATACGGTACTCTGGATAATTTCCCGGGTGAAATGCTCACCGATATCCGTGCGCTTGCGGATCAATTCCTTATTGCGTTCCCAAATATCAACAAGCCTTCTCTCTCCTCCCGGCATTTTTTCTAGTCCTCTCTTCTGGACGATGCAAGTACCGTCTCTCCGAGTTTTCTGCCGCCACTATTCTTCAAGCTGTCATCAGTGGCTCCACAGAGCTCTTTCATGTCATTTCTCTTGGGGATCGTGTCTTTTCGTTTCTCAGTTTCTTCTCAGGCTGTCGGATTGCATGTCTATCATTTGAGGTCCTATGAATGTTCCCACTTCAAGATTTTCTTCAACCTTTGGCACAATGGCGGGCCAAACTTTAGAGCTGAGTACCGTCGCTGGGAAGCAGAGGAACGTGCACAATGGATGCTTTTCGGCAAGCGTCAATCTTCCTCCTCGGTACATCAAATCCCTCTCACCAGAGCAAACTCCATTCCAGTGAAGTTACCCAGCCGTGGTTCCCATCTTCAAATTTCAAATGCAATTAATGGTCCTAATCAATCAGGCAGAGTTTCCATCTTTAAGCGTATTAATTTTGGTCCACCTATTGCGCTTTCTGTTTCAAAATAAATATTAAATA
Organism: Sorghum bicolor; assembly: GCF_000003195.3. NCBI lineage: Eukaryota > Viridiplantae > Streptophyta > Magnoliopsida > Poales > Poaceae > Sorghum > Sorghum bicolor. Next base: position 19,563,866 of record NC_012876.2, on the reverse strand, counting down.
GCCAAAGAGGAATTTTGGGAAAACTCCCATTGCCTTTGAATTATGGATCCTCTTCCTGTATTAGATGTTTGGCCCATGATCATACCAGGCCCAAATGTCCCAACAAAGTTTGGTGCTGGTCCTGTTATAGGTTGGGACATTTATGGGCTTTTTGCCAACTCCTGTTTGGATCCCGGGGCCTTTATAGGTAGGTCATGGGGGATTTCGCCTTCCTTGGAATCGACGTCTTTCACAGCCTATGACCAGTGGGACCTCCCTGCTACCGTGACGCTTCGCTTCCTTTGGCGATTACCTCTTTTCCCTTACTGGTATCACCCCCCCCCCCCCCCGCCGCCTTCAATTACAGTCCCTTGGAGCTGCACCTGGAAACTTCGAGCTCCAGACTTCCCTGTCGACGACGACGAGGGAGGCGGCCAAGCCCCTACTACCGATCCTTCACCGAACTCACCGCCAATTTTCGTCACCTTCGGTGAGTTTGCTAAGGCTGTTCTAGGTGTTCTTACTAAGGCTTCAACCACTCATGTGTTCTCGTCTGAGAAAACCCCAAATGCTACAGTAACATCGTCCCCTTTGCAGAACCTGATGGCTTATCGCTTCATTGATCCTACTCCCTTCCTCCCACATGGAGCGCAACGTCAGATGATCAATGGGCGCCCTCTTATGCGTCGTGTGGTTGTCGGCCATGTTCCACAGTGCAACAGTGGCTTAGCAATTGCCTCTTTCAACCCTATGCCCCAAGGGCCAATTGACTTTATGGATATCTGTAATATTCTTCATGATTTCCTCCGCAATCATGCTCGAATCGGGTACATAACTATGCAGCCATGCCCCCATGGTTAGGCCTTCGTTCGTCTCAACTATCTCTTAGACAGAGATTTACTCATTGATAATAGTTCTCATCAGTATGGCAATGGTACTATTTCTTTTGTTGCGCATAACCAAGCTTGGAACAATAGAACAGCAACCTTCACACATGAAGTTTGGCTAATGCTGCTAGGTTTGGACCTGGATCTCTAGACACAAGCCCTTTTGGAAAAGGTTGTATCTTCCTTTGGTCAGCTGCTTATATGGGAGGAGGATCACTATTGATGTCCTCCACCGGCACGTTCTTCATGGCATCCCTCAATGGTTCACCACCTACACCATCAAGATTATCACTTTCTCCTTGGGAGCCATTAGCTTCATCAAATTCAACATCAAATGTTTCTTCAACCATGTTTGTGGCATGGTTAAAGACCCTATAAGCCTTGGACTTTGATGAATAGACAACCAAGTAGCCAATGTCACATCTCCTTTGGAACTTGCCCAAGTGTTGGCGCTTCTTGTAGATGTAGCACTTGCACCCAAACACTCTAAAGAATGAGACATCGGGCTTCTTCCCATTGAGCAACTCATATGGTGTCTTCTCTAGGAAGTTGTGAGGAAAGAGCTGGTTTGATGCATAGCATGTGGTATTGATTGCCTCAGCCCACATCTTCTCTGAAGTGCTGTACTCATCAAGCATTGTTCTTGCCAAGGTGATCAATGTCCGGTTCTTTCTTTCTACTACACCATTTTGTCGTGGTGTGTATGTTGAGGAGAACTCATGTTTGATCCTAACTTCATCACAATATTCTTCTATGTTGGTGTTGTCAAACTCTTTGCCATTATCACTTCTAATCTTCTTGATCTTGACATCAAATTGATTTTGGGCATTCTTTGCAAATTTCTTGAAAATTGATGCAACTTTGGCCTTATCTTGCAAGAAGAATGTCCAAGTGTACCGGGAGTAATCATCAACTATGACCAAGCAATATTTGTTGCCTCTAAGACTAGCATAAGTGGTTGGTCCAAATAAATCTATGTGGAGTAGCTCAAGCACTCTTAAAGTAGAGAGATAGGCCTTGGTTGGATGGGTGTTTGCAATTTGCTTGCTGGCTTGACATGCACTACATAGCTTGTCCTTCTCAAATGTCACATCCTTCAATCCTCTAATCAATTCTTTCTTCATCAACTTCTTGAGTGTGCCCATTCCAACATGTGCTAACCTTCTATGCCACAACCACCCAAGTGAGGTCTTGGTGAATAAGCAAGTCTTGACATCAACTTCATCGCATGAGAAATCAACTACATATAAGTTGTTGTGTCGGAATCCTTTGAATACCCCCAAGATGGACGTTGGTGTGGCGGTGGAGAGATCGCCTTGATGAAGCACGGTAACTATGTGCCCATATTTCTTAATGGGGAGGACACATAGTATCTTCCTCGCCACATCCGTCAGACTCATTTGATTAAGTCCAAGTTTATTTAGCTCCTCTACAATGACATTCAAGCATTAATACATTTCATTCACATTTTCTTTAGGAAGCATTTCAAATGAGCTTATTCATGACAAGATGAAATCGCTCCTCACGCTCACTCTTTGATCCCTCATGGAGCGCACAAAGTTCCTTCCATAGATCATGGGCGGTTTTGTGGTTCCTTACATGGTTAAACACCTCTTTGCAAAGACCTATAAATATGTGGTTTTTGGCCTTTGCATTCCACTTTTCATTTTCTTGCTATTGTGGAGTAAGAGCGGTGTCTTTTGCCGGAGGGGTAAACCCTTCGGTTGTGACTTTTAGGCACTTGGAGTCACATGCCTCGAGGTATGACTCCATCCGTATTTTCCAATACGGGAAGTCATCGCCATCGAACATGGGTGGCGGTCCATCCTCGTTACAACATCTTTCTCTAGGCGGTGAAGCCTAAATAATGAGCACTAGGCTCTGATACCAATTGAAATGATTAAGATGCCCAAGAGGGGGGTGAATTGGGTTTCTCTAAAAATTTAAGCAACCTATAAGCTCCAATTCAACCACTTGTGCTTAGTGTGACTAAAGAGCTACCAGATAAATAGTTTTGCAACCTAGTTCCAATCCTATTCTAGCAAGGCAATTCTAGGAATGTAAATGCTCAAAGTAAATTCTAGAACATAAAGGAGTAGAGCAAGAGGAACGTGGCGATGTTTTACCAAGGTATCGGAGAGTTGCCACTCCCCACTAGTCCTTGTTGGAGCACCCGCACAAGGGTCTTGCTCCCCTTTGGTCCGTGCAAAGACCAAGTGCTCTCTACGGGCTGATTCTTCGACACTCCATCGCGGTGAATCGTCCACAACCGCTCACAAGCTTAACATGAGCCACCCACAAGAACTCCGGGCGGTCTTCGTGCCTCCAATCACCACCAAACCGTCTAGGTGATGGCGATCACCAAGAGTAACAAGCAATGAACTCTCACTTGACCTAATCAAGGCACTAGAGAGTGGTTGGTGCACACTTGACTCTTGGAACTCAACTAGAGAAGGATTTACTCAAGAAATCTCTCAATTCTCAATCCTCTCTAGGCTCTTGCGCTTCTCTTGCACCACAAGGTGATTCTTAACTGATCAAATGGGCAAGAGACCTCCCATGGATGAGGTGGAGTATAAACACTCCCCATCAAGTTCAAGGGACGGCCAACCGTTTTACACTGAAAACGGAGCACTGGACGCTAGTAATGTTGCACCGAACGCACTGCACCGAGCGTCCGGTGACACATTAACAGCTAGCTCTACTCTCTCTGATAGAGCACCAGACACACCCTCAGTGGGTCCGGTGGCACCGTCCGGTGCGAGGGGAATTTACACCCTCTCTGGGTATGGGACCGGACGCTCCCCGACGAGTCCAGTGCTAGCGTCCGGTGCCCTGGTCTACTTCTGACCTCCCTGGGTATGGGACCGGACGCTCTCCGGTGAGTCCGGTGCGAGTGTTCGGTACCCAACCCTAGGCACCCAGTCACTCTGACTCTAGTCAACCTCACCAGACGCACTCACATAGCGTGCGGTGCTGCGTCCGGTGCCTACTTAGGCACCCAAACTTCGTCGAAACTCGATCTTTCCAAAACGAAGTTTGTTCCTCTCGATGTAAGGACTTTTTCAGAGCTGCCTAGTGCTAGGTTTACCAAGTGTGCACCACACCTAAACCTAAAGTCTTGCCTAGGTCAAGCTACCAATTCAATGCCCCTCTTAATAGTATGGTCAAAGGAAAAACAAAGTCCTAAACTACTCTAAGTGCCCTTCTTCACCATATGGCACTTAGACCTAGTCTAGTCCCGATGATGTCCAACCATCTTTTGAAAACCGAAATGATTTCCACCATTAAGTCGGCATGAATGATCTAGTCCAATGATCACCATTACCATGACCTAACTCAAATGGCTTTGTCTCTGCAAAACACACGTTAGTCAAAGTAATCAACACTGTCATTAATCACCAAAACTCATTAGGGCCTAGATGCTTTTCAATGACTACTCGTTAGATTCTTCTGAATCCTCCAACTCTTCATCCACTGCTCCTGAATCTTCTGAATTTTGCTCGTCATCATCTTTTACAATCAAAGCTGGCCTCTTCCCTTTTCCTTTTCAGCTCCTCGATTAGGTAGCATCCTCCCCGGAACCAGAGTTCTTGGCTGTCATGAGGCACTCAACTATGTCCACGTCCACCTCCATTAGCAGCTCCTCGACGGTGCCCAACAGCGGGTGCGCATCCATGTTGAGGTAGTTCTTGGCCAGGATTCTGAACGCCTCGATGTGCATCCGCCCCGCCGGATGTGCGTCGGATCAAGGCTATCCATGCGTTGTCTTCGTCGTAGTACCAGTACTGCAAGATCTTGTTGTTGTAGAGCCTACGGCGGCGGTTGCCGAAGAGGACCTTAGGTCGGCCTCTCCGGCGGACGAGCAGCAGGTGCTTGTCGATCATGAAGCGGCGGTGGTGTTTGTGTGTACCATGAGCCGCTGGACCTCACGCGGGTGGCTGTTATTCTGCTGCCCCTCCCCCTGCTACACCTCGTCCATCATGGACACGACCACATGAACTTCGCGCCCTAGAACTCGTCGGACACATCCTGGTCATCGTGCATGCTGAAAGGTCCTTGTTTGGTTTTGGTAATTGAGTGACAACTTAGGTGGACTAATAGTGTTTATGTGAGATACACAGGAGATTAGTCCACAAGTGATGATGTGATAATGGAGAAGCTCATTGCACATGAGACATGACATGGAGTCATGTGACCAAGGTGGAGAAGATCAAGATGAGGCTTGGCTTGATGGACCGGTTGCAAGAGTGAAGGGCAAGTCGGAGGCTTTGAAGCGAGGGACCGCGTGTGACGGTGAAGCTTGAGCAAGACTTGGCGCCGATGGACCGAGGCAACGGTGAAGAGCAAGTGAGGTCAAGATCGATGAACCAATACGGTCACGTGATGATATGAAGTGGATCATATCATTTGGTGATTGGTTGGTGCATGTGTTGCATCAACATTGGAGGAGATGGAATGGAATGCGCAAGGCAAAGGTATAACCTAGGGCATTTCCATTTCACTGGTCATAGGTGTGTAGAGAAGTTTATGACCGGATTTAGGATAGATGGCCATACTATCAAGAGGGGCAAACTTGTTTGCATATCGGTCATCTAGTGCCACTTGAGCGATCTAACTTTGCATACGTGTTAGGATCGAGTGGCGTGGCAAGTTGAGAGGCTAACTCCCTTGGAAAAATGTTTGTGAAAATGCTAACACACTTGCACATGGTGGTGTACACTTGGTGGTGTTGGCACATTTACAAAGGAGGTGGTGTTCCTAGGGTTGAGAGAGGTGTGGGTTTCTCTCTCCCTCCCGTCGAGCTTGCGAGGCGGGATTCGGCGCTTTTGAGAAAATTAAGTGCATATTTTCTATTGCGCCGGTGGGAAATTTGGAGAAGTCACGGGAGTGTTTCTCACCGGACGCTCTGCGCGGAGGCACCGGACGCTAGCCTTTAGCGTCCGGTGTGCTGTCGGGTGTAGTAGAGTGCACCGGACGCACCGGAGTGAGTCCGGCGCTCAGCGTCCGGTGACCGTGCGAGTTTGCGGATCTCTCTGTGCACAGGTCCGGTGTGCACCGAACGCGTCCGGTGTGACGCAGTAGAGCGTCCGGTGGTACTGTGCAGGCGCGCGTACGCAGTAGCCGTTGGCGGCAACGGTCGAGTTCAAACGGCTAGTGACACGTGGCTAACGCCTGAGCACCGGACGCTGGGGGTTGAGCGTCCGGTGGCTCCCTGTGAGCGTCCGGTGCCCACGTGTTTTGCCCAGTGAAGGGGCAACGGCTAGTTTCGCTCTTGGGGCTATAAATAGAAGTGGTGGCCGGCCTTGGCTGGCACTGAGCACCCTTGGGACTTAGTGTCCATGCTTGGGAAGTGCTAGTGAAGCCTCTAACTCACATATGCTTGATAGTGATCATCCGATTGTGTGAGTGAGCGATTCTAGTGCGTTGCATTGAGAGATTGCATCGAGTGGCACTAGGTGTTCGTGTTGCAAGCCGGTGGTGCTTGTTACTCTTGGAGGTTGCCACCTCCTAGATGGCTTGGTGGCTTGTGACTCTGTTGGAGCACGCAAGGAGATTGTGCGGTGCTCCGGAGAAGAGATTGTGAGGGGTACAGTGCTCACCCCGCGGGGATCGCGAAGAGCAACTCTATTGGATCGTGCGTGTCATTGAGCTACCTCACTTGTGGGTAGGTTCTTGCGGTGTCCTAGTGGGGACGAGGTTCGTGTAACACCTCTTAGCTGCCGAACCACCAAGTGGTGGTCGACACAACGGGGACGTAGTTTGGTGGCAACCAAGTGAACCTCGGGAGAAAATCATCGTGTCAACATTGTTCTTCCCGTTGGTTTGCAAGTCCCTAACAAGTTCTGACACCTTTAGAAG